>NW_006203879.1:101828-121443 GCF_000334495.1 Tupaia belangeri chinensis
TTTTAAAAAGGCCAGAAGGTTGCTAATGTGTTCTATTGGCTTGTGTTCCCTGTTTTCTTTGGGGGGGGGTGGGGGTGCACATGGATTTCTAAAGGAAACAAGAACTCCGAAGCCACTCATGTGCATCTGGCCCTCCATTGCCCATCCGAGAGACACCAGCAGAGGAAGTGGATGTAAGGTCCTCCCAGGGAGGCAGTCAGAGCATTCCTGACAGACTACCAAGAGGATCACCTCTGGGAGGCCAGAGACTCCACGGAAATCTGCACTCTAGTATTCGATTTGCTAGGGGCTGACGCTTCCTTTTTCCCTTTCCAGAATGGTGCTTTATGGAGTTACCTGTGTGTGCTGATGCCACTTATAAAACGTGCCTATGAAACGAGTGGCCTGCAGCAGGTGCCACCACTGGCCAACTCGAGGTGTGTGCGTTCCTTCTTCCTCCCCTTGGAAACCTCAGCTGTCTTTCAGGGTTCCCCAGTGCTCTGTTCAGTCACATCCCTAGTAAGGGCAGGAAAGGGTCAATTTCATGGGCCATTGTGGAAGACGATACTTTCTGAACAAGGGGGACACATGGATTTGCTTCAAGGTCACTGATCTCTTCTTCTATTATATCCAATTTTCTACTTTAGAGGTTGCATTTCTCAGTTTTAAGATTTGACTCTCACTCATCATTTTCATATTTGTCCTAAGATTTAATCTTCCCTTTTCTTGTTACATACTTCTATTTCTCTAGCTGTTCTAAGGATCTCATCATGGCTATTTAAAACTTCTTAAGAATTAATTCCAGCATCTATCCACCTGTTTTTGTTAACTGATTTTTCTCTTGACTACAGGCCATATTTTCCTGCTACTTCATATGTTCTCCTGTTTAATCTTTGAAAATTTAATATAAAATATTATATACAAGAGAGTAGTAAGACTAAACAGTGTGTGTGTGTGTGTGTTTATGTATGTGTATGTTTGGAAAATACTAATGTAAAATTTTGTTAATGCTTGATTTAGTTCCATTGATCAGTATGTTTATTTCAACACACAGACCCACACACACACAGCTTCCCCAGTAAGAAATGTCCTTTCCTTTTTATACAGTGAGTTTAAGCAGCTAATTGGTCTGATCCTGTCTCATCCAATTCATTGTTGAGCTGGTTTAAACTATCACTGCTTTTCTTCCTCTTCTTCCTGTTTCAAATGTTGACTGTGGTGAGTTCGATTTTTATGTCTCCTTTGCCTTTTATAGTTTAAAGAAATAAAATATTTTATTGATGTAAACACAGCCATAATGAGACGATGTTCACTTGAATTTAGAAGGTCTACTTTGTGGGTGAGAATCCGCATCATATTTATTTACTTGTTAAAACACACCATGGTCAGGTTTTTAAGATGGCACTAAAACAAAAAGTTCAGTATCCCTTCGCTGTCCCTGAGGAATGTGACTCTTCTCAAATTAATACACAACGATTATTTGTGTCTTTAACTCCTCATCTCCTTCCTTTTGCACTACTTTATGTTTTTTCCCCTTAATGCTAAAATTTGTGTCGCTGCTGTCATTTAGCCAGCATGAATATGAATGCTTTTACGAGAAGTCAATAATAAGAATAACTCCTCACCTCCAATAACTTATTACATATTTATATAGACAAAATGAATACTCAAGTATACATCAGAAAACAGCTTTTGCTATCTTTATGAAGACCACATTAGGGAAAAGAAAATAAGAAGTTCAATTTGAGTGATGGAAAAAAGTCTTCAGAGTAGGGTAAGAGTGACCAGATCCTGAAGTCTACATAAAATTCCATTTATACAGCAATTGCACAAAGCCGTTTTAAGAAACAATTATTAAATGATTTAGCAGACTCCACCTACTGAAAAGAAAGGTGTGATTACATGTAAATAAATAAATTAATTAAAACAAAGAAAACTGAGTATGCAACGATGAAGAACATAGGTCAGAGTTTTATGATAATTGAAGACCATTGTTTCAGTAACGAGAGCAGAGTCAGATCTGTGCTACGTAACTGACATCTACGGGCTGAATGTGCACCAAGGACGTGACGAGCTGGCCCCAGAGGGCGAGCACACGTCAAGTTCCCGCCATATGGACACCGACTTCTAGTGCAACCACAGGTGTTCAGGAGTGTGGCTTCTTTATGTGCTGTGAAAATGCCGTGGCTCTGCTTAGTAACAGTGCTTCAGAAGGTAAGCAAACCTTCACACTCGGGCCAGCACATGACCCTCATGGAGATGTACTACCCAGGTGCTCTCTGATGGAATGCTTTTCACCAGAGGTGCTGGGAGTATGGTCAGTGGTCAGTATTCCACCTCAGCCCTTTCTTTCTTTTTCTTTCTTTTTCTTTCTTTTTAAAACAGGCTTTCACCTTAGGGTGTGTGTGCTTATGAGAGAGAGAGAGAGAGTGAGAAATAACCCCCTCCCCCGCCCAAGGCAGGATAGTCATACACAATCCTTTCACCTCCATTCTCCTAGAATCTTGGGCATGCACAAACCCATTGTGATTTTCAAGCCAGTGGGTCCAGGACTTGAACCATGTTTGACCATGTAGGAGTCCAGCAATATACCTGTTATGCCATCTGCTACCCCATGTCAGCCCTTTCAAGATGACCTGAACTGCAGAGAGATGTCTTGTCCCAGGATGGTCACAGTCCTTGTGGCAGCTACATCCCATGACCAATGGGTGCCAGAGTTTCAAGACCTACCCTTCCGTGTCAGTAGAGGCCAGACCTAGCTCCAGAGCAACTTGAGGGGCTGTCAGAGGTTGTCTGAGGGCTCTAATTCTCTCTCTGTCCAGTCAGGGTTTCTCTCCACCCTTCCACAAATTCTCATCCCAAGGATATTCCTTAATAAGCTCCTGACTGCTAAACCCCAACTCAAAGTATCTTTCTCGGGATATTGGAGTTGGGGAGAGTTAAGCTCAAAAGGAAACTGTAATGCATTTCCACACATGATGGGAGGGCTTCTGTTTTATTTTGTTTCACTTTGGAAAATTCACCTGGTAGGCGTGCAGACGAGTCAGTAGAAGGCGGTTTGCGGTGAGAGACGGCAAAGAATGCAGACTGTGGGAACGGGAGATAATGGCAGCCTGGCGAGTCGCGGCCAAGGTCATCAGCAAGGGGATCCTGAAAAACGTCACTGGGTCGTTTCATTTTATTAAAGTTTATTCATTTATTTGTAAAGTTTATTTACTTCTTCTATGTGAGAAAAAGATGCAAGACCGGGGGAGAAAAGCACCACCGACGAGTCTCCGTGGCACCACCTCCCACCAGCCTCAGCCAGCCCGTATCTCAGCACACTTGGTGCTCCCGACATAGCAGGGAGACCGGGACGTAAATCAGAGCTTCCCCCTGGCTTCAGCCGCGCAGGGCATCCTGTTGCTGCTCCTCCACCGGCTGGCTTGCATCCTACTTTACTTATTTGTTTATTAATTTATTACCAAAGGGGACACATACTTACCAGAGGGAGAGAGACAGGGAAACAGAGAATGAGAGTGGGAGCTGGACTCCCAGTGGGGACTGGTCATGCCACAGTAGCCTCTTCTGCATTTCTCTGTCCTGTCCGAATTCTGAGCACATACCCACATGTGCCAGGCGTGTCCCTCAAGTCACTGGACCAAGATGAACCGCGGTCGTCCATGTGGTATGGAGCTCGCTTCAACACTAGGCTATGGGCCAACTTGGACTCTATTTTAAACAAAGAAAAGGGAAGACTTTAAAACTTCGCTCAGAGTTTTATGCTGTGAAAATTAGAAAAGAAACATTATTTATTTCGATGGAAAACAACAAAGGATGTCAAAACTTTGTGGCTAGCACAATAATTTGGACAAATATATTTATGGAAGGAAATGTATATTGTCAAAAGTACTTTAAATTTAAGCTTATATAATCCAAAAGTTTAGAGACAGATAGTTTAAAGAACTTTATATATTATATCGGCAGTTAGCGTAATGGCTATGTCACTGGGCTCCCATGTAGTCAACCATGGTTCGAGTCCTTGGTCTGGTGGCTTAAACTCATGCCAGGCGCGTGTGCGTGCGTGCCCAAGATCCTGAGAAGAGAATGGAGGAGAAGGGATTGCGGCATGACCATCCCCCCTGGGGGGTGATTTCTCGCTTTCTGTCTCTCTGTCTCTCTGCAGAGTGTATGCACCCAGTAGCAAAAACCTCTCAAAAAAAAAATCCCTTATATATTATATAGATTAGTGTTTCTCAACTACATCATAACCATCTGAGTTGCTTGGGGGAAATAATATAGATTTCTGGATGCTACCTTGAATCTATTTTTATTTTTAACAAGTTACCTGAGGATCCTTATGTAACATAAACCTTGAGTCACTGCCAAAGACAATGATGAAACACGTTGCACATGTCCTTGAGACTGCCCGTCCCTGGTCTGAGCTCTCACAGAGTGTAAGAGGTCTACTATATTTAAATCAGTTTTTATAAAATCCACTGAACTAGGAAAGAAGGAGAAAGAGAAGTCAACAATGAGACCGTTAGAATCAACTGGCCACCCAGGTGCTGGGCGGACAGGCCATTAACCTAGAAAATCCAGAATAGTAAGGAAGGGAAGAAGGACCCTTTTAGTTTAAGTCAGTGATGGAAGAATGAGCAGGTGGCATAGTGGTTCAGCTGATGGACTTTCACATGGCTGAATGTGGTTCAAGTCCCGGACCTGGCAGCTTGAAACTCGCGGAAGATGTCTGTGCCCAAAATCCTGAGAGGAAAATGAAAGAGAAGGGATTGTGGCTCTCCCCCAATTTGTTGTTTTCTGTTTCTCTGTCTCTCTGATGAACACATGGGCCCTATACAAAAAACATGAGTCAAACAAGAAAAAAGAATAAAAGAGGTCAATTATGAAAGAAACCTCCATAATCCAGACAAACAAAACTCAGTGATGATACTATTAAAAGAGACAAGCATATTGCAAATTGAGAGTGCTTATCTTTCTTCTTTTTCAACAGTTTTCTATGCAAATGGGCTATGTCTATACGTTTTAGAAAAGTTTTCTAATATACACTGGCTTTGAAAAACAAAGACACAGGGCCAGCTGGTGGCATGGTGGTTAAGGTGACCAGAACCCGTGTGGCCAAAGTGCGCAGTTAAGTTCCCCACTGGCAGCCTGAAAAACACCAGGTGCGTGTGTGTGCATCCCCTCAATCCCAAGAGGAGAATGGAAAAGAGATTGCAGAGTGGCTAACTCCCCCCATCCCGGGAATGCTTTCTTATTTGCTTTTCTCTCTCATTCTCTCTGTCTCTCTCTGGGGAGCTCACATGCCTTACAGCTAATTAAGAACAACAGAAAGATAACTTTTGAAGTTACAATTATGTAATATACCATAAAGCAAAACTTAAAAAGAGAAAGAAGTCGAGAGAAAGACGAAAAAGAGGAAAAGGATAGGGGAAGTCTCCCTGGTTCAGGATGTTAAGTGCTGGATTCCCAAAACATCACCGAAGCAACACGTGGGAAGACAAGCCATGTGGAAGGTTCCCGGGTCTCTGTACACACTGACGGGCGAGGGCTGCAGACCTGGCTGCCTGAGACTGGGAGCGTCCCATCCTAGGTGTAAGTAAATAAACCCATGTCTGTCTCCGCTGGCCCTCTGGGTGACTTCCTTGGGGGCCATAAACATTACGCACAAACCCTCTCAGATTTGGGGCTTCCGCATTACACATCTCAGAGAGCAAAGGATCGAAGTTGAAATATTTTTAGGATTTAAGGCAGGTCTTTCAATGCAGATGTGTGTTCGGTGGGTGGACACAGCCCAGTGAAGACCCGAAGGATTCTTTGAAGAAGTTTAAAGTGAGCAGTAACACTGTTTGCCACACTGATCTTCCCACTTCTTGGAATAGTGAAGTTAGGATGGTGAAGGCAGTGAGTAATGAAGTCAGGTTCGTATACAGTAGATAATAAATGTTATGGGTATAGATGTGCTTGGTTTCCATTATGGAGAATTTTTAAGCTCCAAAATTCATCATATTTTCAATAATTCTCTCAGGTAACAGAAAACATTAAGCAAATTAGAAATATTGCAAATTAGCTAGTAAAGAAACATGATCAAATTAAGACTATACAAGCACACAGGATTTACTGTCACTTTAAAGTATTTATCTAGGGACCAGCAGCTACTAGACTCCCATGTAGTTGACTGAGGTTTGAGTCCCGGATCCGGTGGCTTAAGCTCATGTCAGGCGCGTACACATGCGTGCCCAAGATTCTAAGAGAATGGAGGAGAAGGGATTGCAGTGTGGCCATCCCCCCTGGGGGATAATTTCTTGCTTTCTGTCTGTCTCTATTTTTCTGGTGAGCGTACGCACCCTATAGCAAAAACCTCTCAAAAAAAAAAAAAAGAAAAACAAAAACAAAAAACTCTATGTATTTATATCCAAGATTGTGCTGAAATGGAGTGACGGTTGTGAAAACAATTATGGAGATGACATTTTTGTTGCAATTTATGTTCTTTTGTGAAAGATGGGACCTGGGTTTTACAGAAGCAAGGGAGCCATCTGATGGGCGATGAGCAGAGACAGACTGGTTTTACCTCAGAACACTCTAGGGCGGGGGAGTGGCACTTCCTGGAACACATAGGGAAGGAGGTTTCTAACTTGCGTTTCCAGGAAGCACAGAGATCGGACAGAGCTCTGTATTTCCAGTACTCAGGTGAGCACAAGTGAGAGAAGCAGCCTGCAGGGGCTCTCTCCCCTCCCAGAGAAAAACAAAGACTCTTCAAGGCTCGCCCCGTGGCCTAGCGGCTGAGGGAGCTGGATCTCACAGCCAGACGTGGTTGGAATCCCAGCCTGGCGCCTTGGAAACATCTGGGCATGTGTGTGCCCCAAATGCCAATGGAGCAGAGAACTGGAGAAGAGATTGCAGGGCCCCACCTGACTGAGCGGTACTTGCTCTGCCTGCAGGGTCTCTGTCTCTCTGCTGTATGCTTGACCTCTGGCACTTTTTCTTTTTCTAGAAACATCCTTCAGTTCTCTTTCTGCCACAGGTAGCCAAACTGTGACCAGCTCCTGACCACGAGCCCAAGTGGGAACTGACTAGAACCAGTTGCAGTCAAGAGGGAGGAACAGCCTTGACCTGGAGACGAACCGGGTCATTTCTACGCTGAAAGCATACCCTCCAGTGGATGTTCCAGACGTAGTGACACTCACCCTGTGTAAAGACAACGAACAGCTAGCATGCCTGTGCTGGGAAGGCCCCTCCTACACATGCCCTGACCTCACAGACTTCGACCTTGACCCCAATGAAAACCCTGGAGTCCCTGCTTTCAGTGGGACAGTTGGGACTCTCTGCTGAGGGCTCCCTGGAGCTCCAGCACAAGGCTCAGCAAGGCCTGGCCTGGGCTTCTCCACCTGTGGGCCTGAGTTCATTGCTGTTCTCTGGAGACCAAGACCCCTCATCTGGTGACTGTGAGGGCTGGTAAAAATAATCACAGACAAATAGATTAATAAGGGAAAAGACACACAGATTCATTTTAACACATGCATGTGCATACAGGAATAGTGCAAAGAATGGCTCAGATGACTGAAGGCTGGACTCCCGCATCATCGACAGTGGTTTGAGTCCTGGACCTGGTGGTTTGAAACACGCTGGGCTCATGGACATGCCCAAAATCCCAAGAGGAGAATGGATTGAGATGTGACCATCTCCCTGGGGGAGGGGGGTGATTTCTCACTTGTTTGCTTTCTGTTTCTATCTCTCTGGTGAGCAGTGAGCCCATGTCCCCTCTAGCAAAAATCTCTTTAAAAAAGAAAGAAAAGAAAAAGAAAAAGGAAAAGAAAGAAAGGAAAAAGGAAGGGATGAGGGAGGATCTGCAAAGGATCCTGTCTGCCCGGTTCAGGTGTCAGGCCTCTAATCTCCTCCTTCCTGCTCCTAGGAAGGTAAGGGACGGCGCCAGGAAAACCTGCTTGCCTCTGCCGCTGACTTACTGCTGTAGCCAGGTGTAAGCTCTTCCAGGAGAGGCCAGCAAGCTGATTCCTGTGTCTGTAGGACCCTCTCCACAGTTGTCTCAGAAATACTACAAAGAAGTATATTTTGGGGAGGCATATTTTGGCTCTCTACAACATCAGTATTTTGGGATCTGTGTTTTTGGAGCCAAGCAATGTGGTGAATAGTGCCCTGCAGTGATAAATCAGACAGAGTCCGAGTGCTCACTGTGACCAGAACCATTTCCTGAAGTCAGAAGCAGAGATGATAGATCGAACTGAACTTCGGTTTGCTGAACAGTAATGTTTAGTAGCCCGATCCAGCATGGCAACAAATGGATTAATATTAACACCATCGTACAGCGGGTAGAAAAGAAGAGAATGAAGATAGCATTATGTCAAATGTTTTACGTCGAGAGAGACAGAAGCAAGGAATAAGGAGGGAAGAAGAGGAAAGTATGTGTGCTAGGAAATTATAAGGCAGCACTGACATTGTCTTAGCACTGGTTAGAATAACAGTTTCTGGGACCAGCAGTTAGCGTAATGGCTATGTCGCTGAACTCCCATGTAGTTGACCGCGGTTTGCATCCCGGACCCGGTGGCTTAAAACGCGCCAGGCATGTGTGCGTGTGTGCCAAAGATCCTGAGAGGAGAATGGAGGAGAAGGGATTGCGGTGTGGCCATCCCCCCTGAGGGGTGATTTCTCGCTTTCTGTCTCTCTGTCTCTCTCTGTCTGTCTGGTGAGCACATGTGCCTTATAGCAAAAACCTCTCAAAAAAAATTTTAAAAAGAATAGCAGTTTCTTATCCATTTTTAAAAATAGGTTCATGACTGTTACAAAGACTGGAAATACCCTTCACATAAATTTGCAAGATGTCAAGGAGCCCAACAGTAGAATAAAGGTGTAGGCACCTACAGTGAGCTCCGCCCACACCACCACTGTCACGTTGATGCAGGATATTGGGGCGGTTGGAGCCCCGGACACCAATGCAGGATCTGAGAAGTGGCTGGATCTGTGTCCCATGATCAGGAAGAATGAGACGTACAGACAAAAGGAGGGTGTAATAGAACAGCGTTTTACTGAATGAGAGAGACCCCACCCAGAATGGTTGCTGATTTGGGGCTTGAGTCTAGGTTTATATGCTTGCTGGGAGGACCTTCTTCATTCTTTTTCCTCGTGGGGGTCACATGCTAGGCATGCCACATCACATTTTTTAGAGAACTGACAGTAAGTGATTGCTCCAGTCTTTGAAAGCTTTGGGCCATAAAGACCATTCTCTAGGTTCCGGAATGTATTAGATTGTCAGAAAAGTCATGATGCATTTTTGCATAGAGAAACAGAAAGAAATACATCATGGCTTTGCCAACGACTCAGTGGTAGGGACATGGAAAATCCATAACTTTTCTAATTGCTTTAGGTCATGCAGCACACTGTAACTAATTCAAGCTTTACTCTAAGCAGTTTTCTGTCTAGGCAGTTCTTTGGAGAGGTCTTTTTTTTTTTTTTTGCTATAGGGCGCGTGTGCTCGCCAGACAGACAGAGAGAGACAGAGAGACAGAAAGCAAGAAATCACCCCCCGGGGGGATGGTCACGCCGCAATCCCTTCTCCTCCATTCTCCTCTCAGGATCCTGGGCACGCATGCACACATGCTCGTCGTGAGTTTCAAGCCACCGGGTCCGGGACGCGAACCGTGGTCGACTACGTGGGAGTCCAGTGACATAGCTATTACGCTAACTGCTGGTTCCCTAGGCAGTTCTTAATGAAAGCTTGGCCACTGGGACTCCATCTTGAGCCTCTGTTCTGAGTATCTACGCGATTTTCTTATCTCTCATCTCACTGTCTTCCTGAGAGCCAGCTACAGGCCACAGCGTGGGGGCTCATAAACACCTCACAACCATAACCCTCCCCTCAGGAACTGGCCCACGGCCTGGCCCTCCCAGACGTATGTGCCTCTCTCTCAGCAATGTCATAAGAACCCACTCCACCGATTCTGTCCATTGAGAAACTAAGCTTCTGTGACCTTCAAATAATGTATGTACAAACCGGGCCCCTGTCTCAGTGACAGGGACTCAGCACTGATCTTTAATTGATTTAGAAACGCTTTATTCTTAAGGTGTGTAACCTGAGCCTGTGATCAATGACATGGACCGTTCTCTGCCTGGCCTTCCACAGAGTGCCCTGTCTGCTTCTGTGAGTAATAAGCTCATGCCTTCCCCTGCTGGGGCTCCTGTGTGCTCTTTGGAGTAGGTAAACATTACAGGCATGCCCTCTCAGATGGAGAGCTCCCCTGTACACAGGGAGATTCAACCATGTGGGTGTCTCTCTGGGGTGAGAGGGTCCTGGCTGGGGGTAGGAAGGAATTCAAGAGTGAGTCTTTGAGGAAGACTGCACACAGACTTATTAAGGAAAGTGTCCAGAGCAGACTGCTTTACAGGTGGGATAGCCCCACGAGGAGAGAGGAGGGAACAGTTTCACTCGTTCCCCTGAGAGGACTGGGAGAGCTGTTACCCAAAGGAAAGTCGGAAGGCCACCCCACAGGCAGGACAGTCCCAGACCTCAGCGGGTGGTTTATTGGCTTGACTTAATGCCAGGCTATGTAAGGGGGGGTGGTATTCAGGACCTTTCTAGGAAAGGGGCAGGGGTTTTCCTTATTAGGGCAGTTCTAGCCATTGCTGTGGTTATTCCAAACTGTCACTGTAGGTGGGAGTGTCACCTAGCATGCTAATGCAACAGAATGAGGGCTTGGTGGGTTTGACGACAAGGCAGTTGTTACAGGAGCCATCTTGGTTCCAACTGGTTCAGACCCAGTCTCTCAGCCACTTGCTGTTTGTCACTTTTTGTAGTTTTAGTGTAGGTCATTGAGGCTCTCCTTTCTGTAGTTTAGAACATCCCTCACTTCAGTCCTCTCCTGTCTCAGGTGTCCTCTGATTTTTTACTTTTTGGGGGAGAGATTTTTGCTATAGCAGCGTATACTCACTGGAGAGACAGAGAGAGAGAGAGAGAGAGAGAGAGAGAGAGAGTGAGAAATTACCCCCCTGGGGGCATGGCCACACCATAATCCCTTCTCCTCCATACTCCTCTTGGGATTTTGGGCATGCACATACACGTGGCTGGCATGAGTTTCAAGCTGCCTGGTCTGGGACTTGAACCATGGTCAACTATACAGGAGTCCAGTGACATGACCATTATGCCATCTGCTGGTCCTGAGATTTTTACATTTAACTCCTAGACACTAAGTAGACAAATACTGCAAAATAAGACCCTTTATCTCACCCCCCCTCAGTATCAGTTATTCTTGTGTAACCTGGAACACTGCCTACAGAACGCTGTGATAATGCTCATGACTGTTACTAAGTGAGTGTGCAGACCAGACCTGATCGCTCACCACAAAGTAGGCCAATCTCTGAGAACCCGAGAATCTGCTTAGAGGAAGGTTTTCTCACCGAAGTTGTCAGCCGGGAGAACAGGGGAAGACCATCTCACAACTGAGGGGCAAGCAGAGCCTCCCAACGTGGGTCAGGATAGGGCAACGTGAGGGTCTGGGTAGGAATCGAGGGCTTTCTAGAACGACTTCTATGGTACCATCTTTGTTGGGTGGTGTTGTTTTCTTGGTGCCAGGTGGTCTTGAGGAGGGTCCAGAGTGAAATGTTATCACTAGGTCTGTTCTTGGTAAAAAACGGAACAGGAAGAACCCTTAGGTCACCCAGATCTCTCCAGCGTGTAGTGTTACTTGTGGCTGTGTTGTGCAAATGTTAAGCAGCTCTGCTGTCAGTGTGGTCACCACAGAACAGCCACCGTGCTCAGACGGGATCAGTTAGCCAGGAGGGAAAGAATCTCAGTGTGTAAAGCAAACTACCTTGGATTCTAGGGCTTCTTTCTTCTTAACCTGATAAATACATTTAAGACTCAACAAGGAAATTTCCTTCTTATTTCTCAGGGGCCGTATCATACTCTGCAAAAGCAAAGCAGAGATCAGGTTTCCCAGGGCTGGAAGGTGGCTCGGCGATAGGACATGGTGCTCTGGAAGGCCGACCCACACGAAGGCCTCCCGAGTGCACTGGGCACCCACACGCCCTTGACCCAGGGCTGGCCACAGTCAGGAGTGGATTGTGGTGTCAATTCCCTCTCTCTCTCTCTCTCTCTCTCTCTCTGTCTCTCTTCTAATGGAAGGGATAAATAAGCTTTGAAAAAATGAGATTTCCAGAGTAAGAGTAGAAGAAAAGATGCAGGCATTCTCTCTGTCTTCTCCTTGAATGAAAATGCCTTCATATTAATCAGGTTGGCTGTTACAGTGTTTAATTCTACAGAAACAAAGATCAGTCAAATGAGAACAAAAAGAGGCTAATTTGTTCAGAGAGGGGCCCAAGACCATGATGGTTACATTGCAAAGAAGTGTACTGCTGGGGCCTGCAGGTGGCATGGAGGTTAAAGGCTATGGGTTCCCACATGGACAACCACAGTTCGAGTCCTAGACCTGGTGGCTTGCTCTCTCACTTTCCCTTTCTCTCTGTCTCTCTCTCTCTCTCTGGTCAACTTTAAAAAATAATAATAACAAATAGAATTAAATAAATACTAAAGAGAAAATAAGCTTACTGCTGGCAGAAGATGAGCATCTCATGGGGGACAAAGAGCAGGCCCCAGGTTGCTCCCAGGGAGGCCTGAGGAAGCTGGAGGCAGGCTCATTAGAAAGTGGACACCTCGTGCCATGGGTTTTCTCTGGCCCTGAGTTAAGGACAAGGAGCAAAACACAGAAAGACTGTTGACCACGTCCTGACCATTCTGGGCAGATTGCTCAGAGGTCGAGGCCAGAGTTCTGCTCCATGGGCACGGTTGCTGCCAGCTCGCAGGTTACTCTCTCAGTGCAAGGGGACACCAAAGGCTCAAGGGAAAATAGAGCTCATTCTGGTGTTAAAAAGAATTAAAATTTATTCACAGCTTTTTTATGATACATATTTCTATGAATTTTTTGAAAACTTCTCATATTGGAGAGGTAAAATTACTTTATCATCAAGAACATCATCTTAAGGCTCACTTCCTGCCCAGGTGTCTGTACAAATCACTTAACTTGCTAAGTATACACATACGCTTTCTCTCCTAGTAGCACTGCAATCACACTTGTCCACTACTGAAAGGAATATTTAGCTTTTCTACAAACAGACCTAACCTTGGAATAACACATATAGTGTCATGTTCATACTATAAAATTTACATATATGTACATATATATGTTATGTTGTATATTAGTTTTGTCCTAGGACACATGTGTTCACTGGAGAGAGACAGAGTGAGAGAGGGACAGTGAGAACTCACCCCTGAGAAGGGATGACCATGCCATAGTCCCTTCTACTCCACTCTCCTCTCAGGATTTTGGACATGCACACACATGAGCCTGGCATGTTTTCCAAACCACCAGGTCCAGAATTAGAACAGCGCGGTCCACCATGTGGAATCTAGTGCTTTAACCACCATGTGGCTCACCAGTTGGCCCCTGAATATGTGCTTCTTAAATATACAGTCTAACAGGTAGATCTAATGTCCCCTTTGATAATCGCTTCTGTTCTAGAGAATATATTCTTTATATAAAATGCCTAACAGGTAGAGCTTACTGTGTGTCACACAGAGTTTATTGTATGCTGGGCATTCTCTGAAGAGCCCTTTAAGGTGGATGCTCTTATTACCCTGATTTACAGATGAGGAAGTTGATGAAGAGAAGTTTTAGCTTAGTTCACCTGGCCAAAAAATTTTCCTGAGAAGCATTACCCACTGCCTTCTGATCATCACCTCACTGCCAAAGGCAGTATAGACCGTGCTTTCAAAGAACAGGATAGACTCGCTGTGTCTGATTCTGTGTCTGAATTAATATCATAGTAACAATTTCTTTGTACTTTGCGTATTTGGCTTAGCATTCTGTTTTGAAATTCATTCACGTTAGCACCCTGCAGTTGTAAATCCTTCTTCTCTGGAGACTCCTGTTGTGTGACTATCCCTCACTGCTATTCGTCACTTGGTTTTGGATGGGCATCCAGATACCTGAGAGTTTGTGGCAATCCTGAGCGGGGTAATACACACATTCTCGTACACAGTTTGGGCAAAATATGCGTCGGTTTCTGTTAGGTATTTACCTAGGAGTGGAGTTTCTGTATGAGACTATAGAGACAGCTTCAGTACATATTATCGACTGGTTTTCCAAAGTATGTGCCAATGAGTCTACTTGGAATACCCCCAGGGGCCTTGAGAGTTAAATGTAGTTGCTATGTGCAGCACTGTGAAGGTCTGAAGTCTCCAGACTTAACAGAGGAGGTGGCCATTTGCCAGAGAACTTCAATTTCTAGTCACTGAATATGACTTCCTTGTTAGCTTCTAAGGGTGAAGAGTGCTTGCATAATTTTTGCACAAAATAGATACTTCTAAAATATTTTCTGCATATATTTGCATATATTTTACATTGGCTAAGGCTCTCTAAAATAACCCTTTCGCTTAAAAAATGCACTTATTGTTTTATACATTCTAAAACATTGACATGCATGATACCATGTGATTTTCTCAGAATAAGGCTTTGGTATGTTCAGGTTGTACAATGAATTAGTTGAAGGACTGACTAAAAAGGGTATAGCAATCACTATCAAGAATAAATTCAGCACATATGAACTTATTTCTGTGGTAATCCTTAATATTTACCAGAACATTACCTTCTTACAATATTTTAAGATAATAAAATCAGACAATTGAGCAGTAGATAATGCCTTGAAAAAAATATTGACTATAAAGATAGCCAAGAAGGTCTATAAAAACATTTTTAAAACAACATCTTTTCTTCTTTAGAAATTGAAAAAATACTAAAATTCATATGGAACTACACAAAACCAGGAAGAGACATGACAAAGCAACTATAAGTCAAAGCAACAATGCCACAGATATCACACTACCCAATTTTAAACCACACGGCAAAGCTACAGTCTTCAAAACAGCTGATATCTGGCAAAAACAAAACAAAACAAAAAAACAACACAGAAGTAGATACATCAACCAATGAGATAAATAGAGAGCCCAGAAATGAACCTACATATGTATGGTCAATTGATTTTCAGTAAAGGTGTCAAGAGTATACATAGGGAAAAAAATTTGAATAAATGTTATTTAGAAAATGAAATATCCACATGCAGAAGAATAAAATTTGACTCTCACTTCATGTGATATGCAAAAAAAAAAAAATCACTTAAAATGTAAAGACTTAAACATGGGCCAGCAGGTGGCCCATGTTAAGGCAGCTAGATCCCACAGTGTTGACTACTTGGTTCAAGTCCTGGATCTGGCAGCTTGAAAAACACACCCGGCATATGTGCATGCATGCCCAAAGTCCTGAGAGGAGAATGGAGGAAAAGGGATTGTAGTATGGCTATATCTCTGTGTGTGTGTGTGTGTGTGTGTGTGTGTGTGTGTGCATGTGTGTTTGTGTGTGTCTACAGTGAGTTCATGTGTCCTACAGGAAACTTAAAAAACAAAAACCAAAGACTTAAATGTAAAACCAAAAACTATGAAAACTATAAGAAGAAAACATAGCTGTAAAGCTATATGACACTGGTCTGACAATGGCCTTTTGAATCTGATCCCAAAGATCAAGTAACAAAATCAAAAATAGACAGATGGGGTTAAAACAAAATGAAAAGCTCCTGCACAGCATAAGAAACCATGAACAGGGTGTAGAGACAACATACAGATTGGGATAAAGTATTTGAAAGTTGTACATCCTGTAGAGGGTTAATAATTAAAGTATATAAGAACAACTCAACAGCAAGAAAACAAAAGAAAAAAATTAAGAATGGTCAAGGGACTTGCATAGATATTTCTCAAAAGAAGACACAGAAATGTCCCACAAATACGTGAAGAGATGCTCTTTGTCACTAATCACTAGAAAAATACCATGAGGAGAATAATTATTATCAAAAAGATGAAAGATGGGACCGGCTGGTGGTATGGTGGTTAAGGCAACTGGATCCCACATGGCTGACCCTAGTTCAAGTCTCGAAATGACAGTTTGAGAAGTGCCCTGGGTACATGTTGCATGTAATTCCAAAAATCCCAAAAGGGGGGAGAAATGGAGGAGTAGGGATTGCAGCATGACCAAATGCCTTGAGTGATGCTTTTCCTTTGTCCTGCTTCCTCTGTCTGTATCTTTCTACCAAGAACATGTGCCCTCTAGCAAATTTAAAAAAAAAAAAAAAAAAGAAAGAAATGAAAGATAAATGTTCATTAGGTTTGTAGACAGCAGGTGATGTGGTGGTTAAGGCACTGGACTCTCACATGGCTGACCATGGTTCAAATTCTAGACCCAGCAACTTTCAAATCATGCCAGGTGTGTGCGCATGTGTGCCTAAAATTCTGAGAGGAGAAGAAAAGAGAAGGGATTGTGGCATGACCATCCCTCCTTGCTGGGCTTTCTCACTTTCCTTCTCTCTGTCTTTTTCCAGGGAGCACCCACTCCCTATGACAAAAACCTAAAAAAGAAAAAAAAATTAATAAGTAAAAAAAAAGTGTGTACAAAAAAGAACCCTTTTACACTGTCAGTAGATGGTAGAAATGTAGATTATTAGCACAAGTATTATAAAAAAAAACTACATAAATTTTCCTCAAAAACTTTTAAGAAAAGAAAAAAATGTAGAATCCCATATGAGCCAATGATTCTAATTCTGGGTATTCACTCAAAAGATCTGAAATCAGTGTGTTGAGGAGACATCTCAGCTCATGTTCACTGAAGCACTGTTCACAATAGCGAGTTATGGAATCAACTTAAGTATTCATCAAGCAATGGATGAACGAAGAAAATATGGTATATATACACAATAAAATACTACTCAGCCTTTGAAATGAATGAAATTCTCTTATTATTAACAACATGGATGGAATGAGAGAACATCAGCTCGGGGAAATAAGTCAGGCACAACAAAAGCCACACGTTCTCACTCACATGTGGGACGAGACCACAGAGGCGGACAGTGGAGCGGTGGTTACAGTGGGACGGAAGTGGGGAACCAGTGGTCGAGGGTCCAAATGCTCAGGCGGGAGGATTTCTTTTTTCGAGATCTACTGCACAGTGTTGAACGTAGTTAGTAGTAGAATGTGGTACATTGTAAAATTGGTAAGATTAAGTATGAGAGGTTCTCAGAAATTTTGTAAAAAGGGTATATTATGAAAAAAAACATGGATTTCACAATGTTTTTGCGCTAATATAAACTCATACTAACTTTTCATAACACATCTGATCAGTCTGAACAGGATCTAGATTGAGGGATTAAGAAATGTAAGACATCAGTTTGAAAGAGCTCCTATGAGACATCATGAATTCTGGTTTTTTTGTTTTTGCTTTTGTTTTTTTTTTAATTTGATAAGGGCATGTGCACTTGCCAGAGAGAGACAAAAAGAGAGGGAGAGGGAGAAACATCCACAATGGAATATGGCCCCACTACAATCCCTTCTCGTCTGTTTCTTCCTCATTTCAGAGTTTTATGCACACCAAACCGTAAAGTTAGTACACAGAATCCATCCCCATAGCGAATAGGCAATGCGCCTGGCCCAGTGTTCTGCTAAAATGAAATCTAGGACAAACATTAAATTATGGTGACGCTTGAGTGGACCATCGAATCATTGCTGTTTTCTAAAGAGTATATAGAGACGATGCCCCCCAGAAACCAGCCATTTACAGATGGATCGCTCATTTTAAGAAGGGTGAGATAATGTTGACGATAACACAGCAGCAGGCCATTCCTGTCAATTTGCAAGGAAAACTCTTGTCTGTGCCCTAATAAACTGACGATTAACGGCAGAAACAGTAGCCAGCATCATGGCATCTCAACTGACGAAGTGTACGTAATTCAGACGAGAAAATTAATTTTGAACAAACTTGTTTTCTTAATTTGCAGAAGGGTGCATTGCACTTGCTAGAGAGCAACGGGGTGGACAGAGTGACATCAACTTCATGGGGTACAGTAGCCCCACAATCCTTTCTCCTCTTTTTCTACCTCCTTTTGGAATTTTAGGCGTGCATGCACATAAGCTCCACATGTTTCTTAAGCCACTGGATGCAGGCCTCGAACCACACAGTCAACCATGTGAGACCCAGTTGCTTTAACCAAGCAAACTTTCTGTTTGACGTGTGCCAGAACTGTTGCACTTAGATCAGCTGAAGACAATAGAGATTTCAGTGGAAATGTTAACAAGCGAGATCAAGATTCTGAAGACTTTCTTTGAAGAACTGTAGCAGGAGGTGACACCTGAGTTACCCAGCATGAACCTGGAGACAAAGGACAATCAAAACAATGGCTCTCAGGGGCTGGAAGTGCTCCAGTCAGAGTGAAAGCAAACACAGCGAGCGAGAAAGTTGCCCCATAGCACAGTGGTTAAGCACTGTACAGAGGCAACTAGATCTTACATGGCCAAATGGAGTTCAAGTTCTGGCCCAAGTTGCTTTAAAAACATGCCAGGAGCACGTGCACTGATGGGATGGAGAATTGGAGGAAAGGAGAACGTGGCCTGATCGACACACACACACCTATCCTGTCGCATAACAAACAAAAAATGTTAAAAGAAAAAATACAGTCAAGAGTAAAGGTCATGGCAACAGTTTGGGAGGTGCTCCAGGAATTTCTCATACTGACTTTCTTGGAGGTCAAGAAATAGTCTCTGCTTATTAGGAGAGCATACTGAGAAAGTTAGCAGAAGATTTAGCAAAGAAAGCATTTGCGGAAACTTTGAAAGTTCTTTTCCACCACCACCTGCTCCTGCTGTTCCTGTTCTTCAGAGAAGGGCAATCTTGAGACAGCTCATTGGGCAATCACTGAGCATCCACATTACCATCACAACTTAGCTCCTTTTGATTCCCTTTTGTTTTTAATATAAAAAAAATCTTTCAAGGGCACTCACTTTTCTTTAGTTAATAGTGTAAAAACGCAGTGTCCATATGGTTAAGATCTCGAGATGCCCATTTTTTCCTGGATGAACTAAATGGCTGATATCACCACTTACAAACATACCTGGGTCCTGAAGGAGTTTGTGTTGACAAGTAAAATTTATACTTGCTATTTTTATCTTTTTTCTTATGACTAATGTCATTATTTTTGTTTGGTTTTTTTTGCCATGGGACATGTGTACTTAGCAGATAGACACAGAGTGAGTGAGGGAGAGTGAGGAAGCTCTCCCAGGTGGGGCATGCTGTGCTGCACACCCTTCTCTTTCACTTATCCACCCTTGCAGGGTTCGGGCATGAACACACATGAGCTTGGGGTGTTTCCTCAAGCCGCCAGAGCCAGTACTTGAACTGTAGGTGGTCACATGTGAGCTGGGCCCCTTAGCCGTTAGGCTATAAGGAGGGCCTTAATTCTATCTTTTAATTCCATTTATCCTTGAAGTCCCCTTATATTTCATATGATAAATATGTTACCTAGTTTTATTGAATTATTCCTCATTGTATTCATAAAACATAACATCACTTTGTACCCCATAAGTTTATACAATTACAAATTGTCAATTTATAATAAAAAAGCATTGACCTACATTATCCTGGCTAGCTTAAACATTATGTATATTTTCTAATAATAAGTACATAGTTTTTGATAAATTGAATGAGGTTTTTATTTTTATTTTTTTATTTTTTTAATTTTATTTATTTATTTATTTATTTTT
>NW_006203879.1:121757-127928 GCF_000334495.1 Tupaia belangeri chinensis
TTGCTATAGGGCGCGTGCGCTCGCCAGACAGAGAGAGACATAGAGACAGAAAGCGAGAAATCACCCCCCAGGGGGGATGGTCACGCCGCAATCCCTTCTCCTCCATTCTCCTCTCGGGATCATGGGCACGCACGCACACGCGCCCAGCGTGAGTTTTAAGCCACCGGGTCCGGTACGCGAACCGCGGTCGACTACGTGGGAATCCAGCGACATAACCATTACGCTAACTGCTGGTTCCCAATGAGGTTTTTATTTTTAAAAACGTATTATTTACTTGGCAGAGAAATAGTGCTTATAGGTGCTGATACGTTTTCACTTGTGAAGGTTTCTGTAAAGTGAAATCAATTTGCTTTTTTCTGTTTAATCCCAAAATAACTCCACAAGGAAGTGCGGGCCATTTAAATCAGCCATAGCTTCAGTCCAAAACTGCTGAAGCAGACACCCTTGAGAACTGGTTCTCAAAGACTAAGTTACCTTAGAAATAGATATTTCCCCATTTGCCACTTATTTTAAAAGTGAAATTTGATTTATTTTATTTCTTTTCCTTGAGGAACAATTGAGATGACAATTGTCTCTGTGAATCTAGCTTTTGACATCAAATCTAAGTGGCAGCTGAAGGAGGCCGCCTTTGGTGATCCGGAATATTAACGCTGAGGGTCGAAGGTTTTAAAAGTTAGAACAAATTGAAACTTTCAAGCATCAATGGCGTGTGATTTTTTTAAGATATTGCAAAGTTACCTTGGAATGCCTGAAACTGTTAACGCCTGACAGCTCAGAAACGGGCTCTGTGGAAAGAAAAGTTTTAGGGAACTATACAAGGAGACTTCGAAAAGTAGAAAAGGGAAATAAAGTACAAGTTTATTGTGTTGCAAAAAAATCTGAAATTCATGCACAGATTTTTCATAACATATTTTCAACAAAATGTTAAGAACCCATCATACCTGTGTGAGCATATATATATATATATATATATATATATATATATATATAATCACACACACAAAGAACCCCAGTGAAAAGAATTGTCTTTATTTGCCTTTTAGTTTGCCTTTAAACAGTTTACTGAGAATCTGCCATAAATGCCCAAAATCATGCTTGCAAGAAGCCCCCATGACTGCGTGCTCCGAGGAGGTGCATCTGGACAGGGTTTGAAATGTCTCTGGTCTGAGCACTGCCCTGCGACCTTTGGTAAACATGAGAGACCAGGCAAGTCTGGGAGACTTGGGTGGCTTTAAGAGCCCACACGGAGAGCCCACAGGACAGCACACTGAAGCAGAACTGCGGGATCGCGACACCCCTCACGGCCTTCTCAGATCTGTGTTAGGCCAGCTGATACTCTCAGATGTATGCGACATTTTCTGGGGCGATTTATCTGACAATATTCAATGTTTTGCCAGGCTTAAAAGTAAGCTTTGAATCTATATTTGTTATTTAGATAGAACATGGATGTGAGTTACTGAACTCAGAAACTCTTTATGGAAACTTACCTAAGAGACTATTTTTAAAACTGCCCCAGTGGATGTATATAAAAGACTATTTCACAAAACAAAATGCCTCAGTGGATGTGTACAGTGACGTTCTCCATGCTGCTTTGAAATAGTCACGTCATGTCTTCAGAATCTTCGTGCATTTCTTTATTCCCTTTTAAGACAGCACTTTCTACTGACAGTCATCAGTGGTGATATTTTGTTGTTGTTGCTGTTTTTTTTTCTGCTATGGGGCTTGCGCTCTTGTCAGGGGAAGAGGGGATGAGAAAGCACCCCCGGGGGAGGGCCGTTCTGCAGTCCCTGCTCTTCCCCTCCCCTCAGGTTTGGGTGCACACAAACGCAATCAGCATGTTTTCCAAGCTGGTCAGGGACTCAGATGGGTTATTAGCCCCTGGGATCCAGCCACCTTAGCCTCCGCGCCACCTGCAAGCCCCTTAGCAGTGACTAAGTCATTCCACTGTGGTGTGAACCCGATAATCAGCACTGTTTCGGGCTATGAGTAGAATAACATCCTCACATGTAAGTCGTGGTGTCCTGTAAAATGAATACTTTTAATTAATGTGTAAAAATGAATGAGGACCAGTGGGTAGCATGGCAGGTAAGTTGCTGAATCCTAGGCGGTCTGTGGTTTTGGGGTCCCTGACCCAACGTCCTGAAAAACACACTAGTTGTGTGTTCGTGCAGCTCAAAGTCCTCAGAGGAGAGCGGAGGCGTGGCAGCTGGTCACCCCTCCACCCCGGGGGTGGGGTGACTTCTCACTTTCCTTCCCTCTCTGTGTCTCTGGCACATGCACTACAGTGTAGAAAAGAAGCACAACACAAAATAAAGAAAAGGGGATCATCGGAAAAGAAATTAATTTGTTTCCTTTCTTTTTATTTTATTCATTTCTCAATGAGAAAATGAGTCAAAGTGACATCTTGAAAACCTAGTCAGGTGAAAATGGTGGAGATGGAGCCAGCTGTGTAATTTTGATCTGCAGGAGAATACTTAGGAGGGCACACAGGAGCGCAGTTAATAATTGCATCAGGGCAGTAGTTACATTCACCTAGACCTGGGGCAGAGTCTCAAATCACAGGCTCCCCCTCCCTAAGGAGATGGTAAACAAGGTAGACCCCCGGACCAAGCGCTGCTCGGTTAAGCACAGGCATGTCTGTGTCGGCTCATCTCGTGCCGCCTGGCTGAACCAAGACGCAGCTCCTGCAGAGACATCCCATAGCCCTGCCCAGCAGCGAGGGTCTTTTCTTGGTCTCAGTCCTACCCATGTGCCCAGGTGTGGCCAGCTGCTCAGAACACCCGCGTCTAGAGGAGCCTCCTGGGGCGCCCCCTGCTCACACACGGGCCTGCTCAGGGCACCCTCCTGTACCCACTCCACCTCGGTGCCCCACGACCGCCGCTCCCCGGAGCCCCACGGCAGCCCTGAGCAGTGCTCCCAGGCAGACCTGACAGTGCTGAGACCCTCTCCTCACTCAGTCCTCCACAGAGGACTCAGAACGCTAAGGCCCAGTTCTCATCTTGAAAATCCGGGATAAATACCACACACTTTCTCTCCCTTGAAAACGCCATGGCATCAGCATCAACAGAAAATCTCATATGAATTTTGCAAACTGAATAACATCTTCCATTTTTATTTTCTCTTAGATGTTTTTTTCTCTTTAAAAGTCTTTCTGACGGACCGAGTGAACTTTGGTGTTTTAAACATCTTATTTGGGTAGTTACCATATGCCACATTTTTCTCTGAAATAAAAGACACGGTTTCTAGTTTTGCTTTTGTAACTACTGTGTATCTCACTCAAAACACCCTGCAGCTCTCGGAAATAGCTTGCATTTATCTCAAATGTCAATGTTTAGTGAGGAGGAAAACTTCGGAGGCTAATGCGCTATATGTTGAATTATAGCCCACGATGCTGCAGGTTACTGGATGTGAACTACAGGAAAGAATTTTACTACTCTCTTTGCCTCTCTCACACACAAAAAAACCATATAAAAACACATACGTGAAAAATACATGTATTAACAAAAGAATGGATAACAAGGTTCACAACATAGACTAGAAACCCAGAAAGAGACTCAAATGAGTACAGTCAACCGACTTCCACGGAAAGCACGGAAACAGTCCAATCATAATAATAAAAAGAAATGCCCTTGAGCCAAGCAGGTAGCACTGGTGGTTAAGGTTGCTGGACCCCACATGGCTGCCTGCATAGTTGGAGTCCCGGATGTTACTAATGGTTAGATACAGAAACATAGATATAGAAATAATTACGGAATGTACACATACACAGTTCACTATATTTCCCCCAGCTATGGTTGCAGAGAAAGCCTATAAGCAATGGAGTTTAGCAAAAATAAGCAGATCTAGAACCGAGATCTTAGTTTCTAATACAGGATTTAAAAAGAAGGAAAACAAAAACCGTACCCAAACCGAGGAGCATTCCACGAAATACCTGATAGCACTCAGACTGTCGAGGACATTACAAATAAATAAATAAACACAATACAAGAAACCGCCCCAGCCAAGGGGAGCTGAAAGACACAGCGAATAAATGCAATGCAGAGTCTTACTACCTGTTTACACCATAATGGACCAGTGGGTGGGGTCCCGGAACATCGGGAGGACAGGAGATGAAAACAAAGACTATGTCAGGGAAGCAGTCTTCAGTTTACAGTGACGCACAGTCCCATGCCACACGATGACAGACTACATGTGACGTTGGTCCAGTGGTGACACAGCCGTCCGTAATGTTGTAGCACACAGTGCCATGTGCTTGTGACGCTGGTGTGAACAAAGCTATGTGCCACTAGTTTATAAGAGTATAGCACAGGGGCCGGCGGGTGACTGGGTGGTGAAGGTGCTGGGCTCCCACATGGCTGACCACAGTTTGAGTCCCGAACCTGGCAGCTTGAAAATTGCACTTGGTTGCCTGTGCATGGCTGAAATCACAAGAAAAGAATGGACAAAAAGGGATTGTGGTGTGGCCTTCCCCTGGGAAATGGCTTCTCACTTTTTCTCTCTCTGTCTCACTCCAGCAAGCACAGCATGTACAATTATGGTCAGTATGTAATACTTACACATGGTAAGAATTATGGTACCAGCTTATGTGTTTACTATACTATCCTTTTCGTCATTATTTAGAGTGTATTTCTACTATTCTTTTTTAATTCGCCACATTGTCCTGTGCTCCACTCTGGCTTGAATCATTCCCCTTCATGCTCAACTTAATTACTGTTTTGCCCATCATGACCCTTCTACTGAGCACCATGTGGAGGTGGAAGGCGGTGACATTGACAACCTGAACCTGCATTGGCCTAAGCCAACGTGTGTTTCTTAATGTTTAACAAAAATGTTTAAGAAGAAAAAATATTAATTTGTAAAGAATGACATAAAGAAAGAAACAAATTTTTCATTTATTTTTATTTATTTTTAATTATTACTTTTTATTTTTTGTCTTTAATTAATTTACATTCATTCACTGAGCATTGTCACAGCATACAAAATGTGATTTCCATCCAGAATATGCTGCATAATAGCTTAATCATACATGTTATCATCAATAATTTTCCATTTCTAGTTTCATATATATTTCCCCCTATTTCTCACCCTCTGCCATTTCCCACCCTCCTCCCACTCTATCTCAGGTGTCCACAGTTGTTTTCCCTTCCTTTTTGTCCCCACATTTTATTGATTCACAAAAGTTCTTAAATAATCTAACTACTTTCAATAGCAAGCTCTGCTGATACATACATACCTATGAACACATGCCTGACCTTAGGCGTGAAACTCTGAGTAGAATGAATATTCCATAAGGTAGCAGCTAGCTGATGCTACATAGTTTACTACAGTCATTAATTATGTATTTTTTTAATTTTAAGAAAAGCAGATTTAGCTTTAATAAATAAAAAAAATGCTAAAAAATTATTTTTAAAACTTAAAGCCAGGAAACAGGTTGGGATTCTGTTCAAATAGTAGGTACATGAACGTATCAGCAGCTCAAGACAAGACAAAAATCCTTAAAACTGGAAAACAAAGCCTAGAAGAAAATCAGCAATATTTTAGTCAAAAGTCATAAAATTCTATTTCACCAGTTCAGTCTCATGTACATAATCTATCTTCTGTTGTGGTTCGATTTTCCCAATTAAATTCTGGGATATAATATTCAACTATAAATTTGTCCCCATGATTAAGCAGGCCATTTTCTTAGTTTTCGAACTCTTATTTTTGTGTGTCTGTACTTAATTTTCCTGGTATAGCACTCACTGCAGAACTTCTTGGAGATCTGTTCTGGTGCTGGTAAATTCTTTCAGGTTTTGTTTATCTGAGAATGTTTGTGTCTTTTCTTCCCATATAAAGGATAAATCTTGCTGAGTACAGTATCCTCACTTGCAATTGCTTTTCCCTTAACACTTTGAATATATTTTCCCATTCTTTCCTCGCTCACATTGTTTCCGAAGAGAGATCTGCTGTTAGCCTGATGGGATACCCTTTGTAGGTATCTTGTCATTTTTCTCTTACCAATTTTAGTATCTTGTCTTTGTCTGTGGTTTTGGTCAACCTGGCTGTAATGTGTCTTGGAGAAGATCTTCTTGGGTTGATTCTATCAGTGGTCCTTTGTATTTCTTGGGACTGGATCTTTGAATGCCTTTCTAGGTTCAGAAAGTTTTCTTGCAGGATTTCATGGAATAGATT
>NW_006203879.1:127943-128456 GCF_000334495.1 Tupaia belangeri chinensis
CTTTCCCTTCTGGGATACCAATCATCCGGACGTTTGCATGTTTGATGGTATCTAGTATTTCTCATATAGTATTCTCATTTTGGGGGGGCAATTTTCTGAGTCTTCATGGGGGGGAGGATTTTCTGAGTCTTTGTGGTGGATTTTTCTAGGCCAGCAATTCTATCATTTACATCTGAGATTCGATTTTTAGTATGATCTAGTCTGCTTTTAATATGTTCAAGAGAGATTTTGACTTCCTGTATTATAGCCTTCATCTCTAACAGGTCCATTTGATTCCTTCTTTAACAGTGTGAATTTTCTCTTTTAGATCTTGCAAGAATTTCTAGTAGTTCATCAGCTTCTTTCCCCTGCCTCTTCAGCAGTTCATTGTCTCTCTTCTCTTCAATCTCTGTGAGCTTTGTCACCATGAAAATTCTAAATTCTTTATCTGACATTTCCGTGAATTTCATAATACTGTCTGTGGATGAAGAGGAATTATTATTTTCCTTGGAAGAGAGGAATTTTCTTGTTTTC
>NW_006203879.1:128567-133376 GCF_000334495.1 Tupaia belangeri chinensis
TCTGCAATGTCTCTTCCATTCCATTCTCACTCTTTGTGCACCAGAATCAGTGGGAAAACAGGAATATTCTGACCCTAACTGTATTCAGATGTTTGGATCCTGTTCACTTGGACCTGTCTAGACACTTAGTGTGTAGGAGCTGAGGAGCCCATGAGTAAAGATAAAGAAAAAGAAAAGAATAAAATATAAAAGAAAAAGAAAAAAAGGCTAATAAAAAACTACAGCTTTTAATTTTACAAAGCAAAAATTGAAAACCATGCAGTGCACACTATCTCACAGTTCAAGTTCAGGATCCATGTGGCTTTGTGCCTTTCCTAAACAGAATGGGAAGAGGCACCTTTTAGAACAATAAAGGGGCTTTGAGAGCCCAGAGAATACTTTACCTTCAAATAATTAAAAAATGAAAAGACTCAGGGAGACACAGAGAGACAGAGAGAAAAGGAGAGAAAGAGACAGGTAACACTACCCTCTAGAATTAAGTGAGGAAGAAGTCTCAGCAGACAATCTTCATTTTAAGTCTCTGAAAGCAATATTTCACAGCTGAAGTTCAGGATCCATGTGTGAGAAAAAAAAAATTGGGAGAGTTTTGCTATAGGGCACATGAACTCACCAGAGAAACAAAGAGAGAAAAAGAGACAGAGAGCAAGACTTCCCCCTCAAGGGGGTTAGCCAGGCTGCAAATCCCTTCTCTTCTTTTAAAAGAAAAATAAACCAGCCAACTTAATAGACTTTTAATTGAGCGAATTCTAAAACAGTTTAAGTTAAGCAGTTGTCCCTGGACTTCTCGACAACTACAGCTAGCCTCATGGTCCGCTTGATATTTAAGTTCCAGAAAAGGGAAAATGATGTATGAAAACCGAAGTGAAGGAATGAGGTAGAGAAACCATTGGATTGGTTATGGGTGGACAGTAGGCTGCAAAAAATGATCCCAAATTGGGGCTTTCTGTGAATGACTGAAGTGTGCTTAGTGTGGTTGACCATAACTTAGCAACCAGCTCAGGAAAACAACCTAACATGTACGATTTGGCTTATCCGTAGGAATCCAAGTGTGTGAGTACAGTGGCCATTTTAGGTCAAAATAGTTCAATTTAACACCTCCATTCTCCTCTTGGGATTTTGGTCATGCACACACATGCACCTGGCATGAATTTCAAACTGCCAGGCCCAGGACTTGAACTGCAGTCAGCTACATGGGAGTCCAGTGACCTAACCATTACACCATCTGCTGGTCCCAAGAAAGAAAACATTTTTCTATGGCTGTACTTGTGTTTGTGGTTTAAACTAAGTGTTATCATAAAACAGTCAAAAAGTTAAAATATAAACATCTACAAAGTGAAAAAACTATAGTAAACTACAGTTAATTTATTATCAAGGGAAGAAAAAAATATATATTCAATGTAGCGAGTGTTTACGAAGTCCACAGGTGTAGACAGTAAAGTCCTAGGTCTTCAAACTCACTTACCACTCCCTCCCTCAGTCGTTCACCCAGAGCAGTCTGCAGTCCTGCACGCTCCCGTCGTGGAAAGTGCCCTGTACCGGGCAGGTTTTGTTTGTTTCGTTTTGTTTTGTTTTGTTTTGCCAGAGGGTGTGTACTGCTCGGAGAGGGAAACGAAAACGCACAGCCTGTAAACTGAGGCCACTTCCCGGTCACCCCTACACTTCTCCATCCTGCTGCGATCTGGAGCACACACATGCGCTTGGTGTGTTTGTCAAGCTGCCAGGGCAGAATCTGAATCATGGGCAGGTCTGTGGGATCCGCCTCCCTCGTTCAGAGCGGGCCTCATTTGTTTTTTGAAGGGTTGGGGGAAAGATTTTTGCTATAAGGTGCTTTTGCTCACCTAAAAGACAGAGAGACAGAGTGAGAAATCACCCGCAGGGCAGATGGCCATGCCACAATCCTTTCTCCTCCATTCTCCTCTCAAAATCTTTGAAACGAAGAGAAAGAGAGAGAGAGAGAGGGCACAGATAAAATTGTGCACACATGCACACATGCCCAGTGTGTCAAGCCACTAGGTCTGGGACTCTAACTGCAGCGGGTCACCTGGGGGCCCAGCACCTTAACCATTGCACCACCTACTGGCCTCTCTTGCTTACTGCACTTTCCCTTGTGCACGTAACCTAGGTACACAAGCACCCTTATGTGACAGTTTTCGCAGTGTTCCGCAGAGTGACCCGCTGGGCAGTTTCTGGCCTGGGCGCGGTAGGCTGCGACATCTAGGTGCGTGTGAGGGCAGGGTGTTCACACAACGATGAGGCAGCCTAACGGCTGATATCTCTACTGCTCTGGTATACAGGACTGTATGAGTAACACTTTCTTTTTGAATGCATCGTATTACTGCAACGTATTAACCACTAGATGTTAGGTACTTGAGAACTCTAGTATTTTCCTTGTTACTTTCTTGTAAATATAAAACAATTCAAAACCTAGAAAGTTATCTTTTTATTTATTTTGTAATTTTATTTTAGAGAGAGATTTTTGCTATAGGGCATATGCGCTTGTCAGAGAGACAGAGAGACAGAAAGCAAGAAATCACCCCCAGGGGGGATGGCCATACTGTAATCCCTTCTCCTCCATTCTCCTCTTGGGATTTTGGGCCTGCACACACATGTGCCTGGCATTAATTTTAAGCCATGGTCCTCAAACTGTGGTAGGCCATGTAGGAGTCCAGCAACATAACCATTATGCCATCTGCTAATTCTAAGAAAGTTATCTTTTAAATGCATGCATTTTTAGTTGAGAAATGTTACAAATGCATTCAAAAGGAATTCGATGATTTGGAAAAGTAGGGACTTCTTGGGTAAAAATTTTAAAAACTAAAAGGATAGTAAATTGCTTTGTTTTTGTTATGGTAATTAGAAGATTGGGGCACATTTTGGTGTGTTAAGATCCGTGCAGAAAGTAATTGAATGCATTTTAGTGGTCGACCCAAGTAGACGTGAGAAATTCTATTTTTGAGTTATTCCTTCCAGGCATGTGTTAGATGAGAGGACAATTTTATTTGTGTCCTCTCTCTCTCTTTCTCTCTCTCTTTTTTTGTTTCAAGTTTTGCGTGAAAGTATGAGCGCTAGCCAGAGAGAGCGAGACAGAGTCAGAGACAGGGAAAGGAGGAAGCACTCCTTGTGGGAATGGCTATGCCACAATCCCGATCCCCCATCTCTTTCTCCTTTTGAGAGTTTTGGGCACATGTGCACATGTGCAGGGCATGGTATGCTCCACAAACCACCAGCTGGGACTCAGACGACAGGGTTGGCCACATGAGATCCAGCTACTTTAATCACCAGGCACACAGCTGGCCTAGAAGTGGTTCGTTTTATTGAATTTTAGTAAGATTTTTTTTTTCTATAGGTCAGGTGTGCTTGCCAGAGAGAGATAACGAGATAGGGAAAGGGAAAGTGAGAAACCACCCCCCAAGGTAGGGAAGATGGCCAGACCGCAATCCCTTCTCCATTCTTCCCCTGGGATTTTGAGCACACATGCACACAAGCCTGGCGTGATTTTCAAGCTACTGGGTCCAGGATTTGAACAGCAGCTGGCCATGTGGGAGTCCAGGCAGCCTAGTCACCACGCCACCTGCTGGCCCCAGCAGCCTTTGTTTTTGTTTCCTTGAGTAAAATAGAACATTTTTCAAATTTCCTAAGGCAATGTTTCAAAACAATTTTCTCATCCTTGCACACGATTTCTTTCTCACTATCCTTTATGTGGCTTTCCTGATAAGAACCTTCAGAAATGTTCATGATTTAAAGTGGCCTCTACCCATCACTGGGCCTCTTATGGCTTCTCCATCCCAGGAGCGGGCACTTGCTGCAGTGTGGTGACCTCTGCTCCTTCCAGCTCACCCCCTCTGAGGTGACACTAAGGACAATGGAGCACTAAGCCATGCCCCATCGGTACCGCTAGGAAGGGTCACGTGTGTGCAAACACAATCAGTTCCAGAGGCTGGAGTCCTGAGGAGAGGTGGAAGTGATTCCTAAAAGGAATAGCACTTTCAGAACATTTCAAAACAAAACGCCAGTGCCAAGGCCTCATCAGAATGGAAATGCATTAAAATGAAGTTACATTTCAAAAGGGAGGAATGAAAAATGAGGGAAAGAAAATTAGCGTGATAAACCAGATGAAAGAGCTAGGCAGCTGGGATGCATTAGACGTGGCGCCTCGCCATGCACAAGCCTGGAGTTCAGCCCGGTGTTAGAACTTAGGGCGGCCATGACAGTTCTTGCAGGACGGAGGCAGAAGCAGCAGTCTTCTCCTGGTTCTCGAGGCCAGAAGTCTGCGATGTAAATGTTGGCAGGACTGCTTGCCAGGCTCCTGTCCTTAGCTCGCAGATGTCCACGTTCTCCCCGGGCCCTCAGGCGGCCTTCCCTCCACGTACGTCTGTGACCTACTCTGTCTCACATGGACACCCGTCCCCTGGATTGGGGCCCAGCCATCAACCTCATTTTATCTCTTCATAGAGCCTGTCACCACCTACGGTCATACTCTGAGGTACCTGCGGCTAGCGGGTCAGCAAATTCTGAGGGACACACTGAGCTCAGGAGAGCCAGGACTAGGACTAGGGGGCCGAGGAGAGGAGACAGTCTGCAAACCGAGCGCCCTGCACGGGGCTGCAGGGGACATGACCGAGAAACCGCCAATGCTATCGCTGTGATCCGGGCTGGAGGGAGTCCCAGTAGACCAGGGGCTGCCCAGCGGGGCGGGGCGGGTGGAAGGGTGTGGTGGTACTTGCACTAGCATGGCCCGACCACCCGCTGCTGTGGGTAGGGTGTACACGGGCAGCCACTACCACCACGGCCCGTGTGGGCACAAAAGGA
>NW_006203879.1:135379-154062 GCF_000334495.1 Tupaia belangeri chinensis
TTTTCACACAACGATGAGGCAGCCTAACGGCTGATATCTCTACTGCTCTGGTATACAGGACTGTATGAGTAACACTTTCTTTTTGAATGCATCGTATTACTGCAACGTATTAACCACTAGATGTTAGGTACTTGAGAACTCTAGTATTTTCCTTGTTACTTTCTTGTAAATATAAAACAATTCAAAACCTAGAAAGTTATCTTTTTATTTATTTTGTAATTTTATTTTAGAGAGAGATTTTTGCTATAGGGCATATGCGCTTGTCAGAGAGACAGAGAGACAGAAAGCAAGAAATCACCCCCAGGGGGGATGGCCATACTGTAATCCCTTCTCCTCCATTCTCCTCTTGGGATTTTGGGCCTGCACACACATGTGCCTGGCATTAATTTTAAGCCATGGTCCTCAAACTGTGGTAGGCCATGTAGGAGTCCAGCAACATAACCATTATGCCATCTGCTAATTCTAAGAAAGTTATCTTTTAAATGCATGCATTTTTAGTTGAGAAATGTTACAAATGCATTCAAAAGGAATTCGATGATTTGGAAAAGTAGGGACTTCTTGGGTAAAAATTTTAAAAACTAAAAGGATAGTAAATTGCTTTGTTTTTGTTATGGTAATTAGAAGATTGGGGCACATTTTGGTGTGTTAAGATCCGTGCAGAAAGTAATTGAATGCATTTTAGTGGTCGACCCAAGTAGACGTGAGAAATTCTATTTTTGAGTTATTCCTTCCAGGCATGTGTTAGATGAGAGGACAATTTTATTTGTGTCCTCTCTCTCTCTTTCTCTCTCTCTTTTTTTGTTTCAAGTTTTGCGTGAAAGTATGAGCGCTAGCCAGAGAGAGCGAGACAGAGTCAGAGACAGGGAAAGGAGGGAGCACTCCTTGTGGGAATGGCTATGCCACAATCCCGATCCCCCATCTCTTTCTCCTTTTGAGAGTTTTGGGCACATGTGCACATGTGCAGGGCATGGTATGCTCCACAAACCACCAGCTGGGACTCAGACGACAGGGTTGGCCACATGAGATCCAGCTACTTTAATCACCAGGCACACAGCTGGCCTAGAAGTGGTTCGTTTTATTGAATTTTAGTAAGATTTTTTTTTTCTATAGGTCAGGTGTGCTTGCCAGAGAGAGATAACGAGATAGGGAAAGGGAAAGTGAGAAACCACCCCCCAAGGTAGGGAAGATGGCCAGACCGCAATCCCTTCTCCATTCTTCCCCTGGGATTTTGAGCACACATGCACACAAGCCTGGCGTGATTTTCAAGCTACTGGGTCCAGGATTTGAACAGCAGCTGGCCATGTGGGAGTCCAGGCAGCCTAGTCACCACGCCACCTGCTGGCCCCAGCAGCCTTTGTTTTTGTTTCCTTGAGTAAAATAGAACATTTTTCAAATTTCCTAAGGCAATGTTTCAAAACAATTTTCTCATCCTTGCACACGATTTCTTTCTCACTATCCTTTATGTGGCTTTCCTGATAAGAACCTTCAGAAATGTTCATGATTTAAAGTGGCCTCTACCCATCACTGGGCCTCTTATGGCTTCTCCATCCCAGGAGCGGGCACTTGCTGCAGTGTGGTGACCTCTGCTCCTTCCAGCTCACCCCCTCTGAGGTGACACTAAGGACAATGGAGCAGCCCCAGCTGGATGAGGAGGTCACCAGTGGTGACAGCCTCCTGCAGCCACTCTCCCAGCTTACCCGTGTTGGTCAAATCCAGGACTCAGAATGAAGACCCAAAATAAGGACTCGAAAATAAGACATACACCATCGCTACCGCTAGGAAGGGTCACGTGTGTGCAAACACAATCAGTTCCAGAGGCTGGAGTCCTGAGGAGAGGTGGAAGTGATTCCTAAAAGGAATAGCACTTTCAGAACATTTCAAAACAAAACGCCAGTGCCAAGGCCTCATCAGAATGGAAATGCATTAAAATGAAGTTACATTTCAAAAGGGAGGAATGAAAAATGAGGGAAAGAAAATTAGCGTGATAAACCAGATGAAAGAGCTAGGCAGCTGGGATGCATTAGACGTGGCGCCTCGCCATGCACAAGCCTGGAGTTCAGCCCGGTGTTAGAACTTAGGGCGGCCATGACAGTTCTTGCAGGACGGAGGCAGAAGCAGCAGTCTTCTCCCGGTTCTCGAGGCCAGAAGTCTGCGATGTAAATGTTGGCAGGACTGCTTGCCAGGCTCCTGTCCTTAGCTCGCAGATGTCCACGTTCTCCCCGGGCCCTCAGGCGGCCTTCCCTCCACGTACGTCTGTGACCTACTCTGTCTCACATGGACACCCGTCCCCTGGATTGGGGCCCAGCCATCAACCTCATTTTATCTCTTCATAGAGCCTGTCACCACCTACGGTCATACTCTGAGGTACCTGCGGCTAGCGGGTCAGCAAATTCTGAGGGACACACTGAGCTCAGGAGAGCCAGGACTAGGACTAGGGGGCCGAGGAGAGGAGACAGTCTGCAAACCGAGCGCCCTGCACGGGGCTGCAGGGGACATGACCGAGAAACCGCCAATGCTATCGCTGTGATCCGGGCTGGAGGGAGTCCCAGTAGACCAGGGGCTGCCCAGCGGGGCGGGGCGGGTGGAAGGGTGTGGTGGTACTTGCACTAGCATGGCCCGACCACCCGCTGCTGTGGGTAGGGTGTACACGGGCAGCCACTACCACCACGGCCCGTGTGTGCACAAAAGGATCAGGACGTGGGAAATGAGATGCCACAGACAATTCTGCTAAGAAACTCTGATTGAAGGGTCCGATGGTGGCGCAGCAGAAACGCACGACACGCTATCGGGCTGACCCACTTGGGTGGGTTCTGAGTTCACATCAGAACCTCCGAGTGTGCCAGGCACACACCTAGCCGTGATGGGCTGGCTGAGACCCAGGGCAGATGGCAGCATCGGAGCCCCACGGGGGAAGCGTGCTCGCTCTCACTTCCTCTCTCTCTCTCTCACTTCCACTCTCTCTCTCTCTTCCACTTTCTCTCTCTCTCATTTCCATTTTCTCTCTCTCTTGCCTTCTGTTTCTCTTTCTCATGAAAAAAAAAAAAAAAACATTGAATAAATACACTTTAAAAAAGAAAAGAAGAAGAAGCGCCAGATTTGAATTCACCAAACATTAACCCTGCCCTACCTAGCTTTCACTCTAATGACAATTCTCAGAGATTTGGGACCTTTATTCACATGTGAGATTTTCTTTTTGTGGTAGTCAGAAGCCTAATTGAAGATGAAGCTTATCAAGCTTTAATAGCTCTGTTTTGGCCAAGAAGCTTTTTTGTGATAAATTGCATGATTTATTGTGAATGTGTCGGTTGAATAGAAACCAACACAGCAGCTGCTATATGATCATTTCAAAAATATTTGGTCATTGTTTTTTATGGAATTCAGTTACCCAGAGGATGTGAAACCATTATCCTAATGCGGCATTATTTTTGCTATTTCCGCTTCTGCAGGAGATGTGCCTCCTCTAATTAGCCACCACTGCCTGCATTTTTATGAGGAGACAAGAGCATGGCAATGCGTTGAAGTCACTCCAGACCGTTAGCAGAGTAGAGAGGACGCCCCTGTCCCAGACAGACGGGTGTGTGCCAGTGCATGGAATTACGAGAGGTTAGTTCAGAACATAATTATGACTCAGGCCTTGTGCCCTCCAGCACAGGAGTGCTCATCCCTGCTCACTAATTATGCTTTAAAGAGAACCCAGTTGCTTGAGACTTCTCTCCTCACCAACCTGGAAAATAAGAGCTCACGCTCTCGCGGTGCCATGGCGGACATGCCGATGAGCTATCACGGCAGGATGGCTGCAGAGTGTGTCGCAGTGACCGTGACAATGGTGAGTGCCCCGCCCCGGCGGCAAGGAACGCACTGACCCGAGAGCACATCTTTTCCTACTGAGTCTCAGCGCCGTCACTGTAGGGCTGGTGCACTTAGTGTCACCCAAGCTCGTGAGAAGTCGCGTCATCCCTGGAGGAGGGAGTTACTTCCACACGTCGCTTTAATGGTTAAGCGTAAGACTTAAAGGAAAATGATGAAAGATTTAGTAATTAAAACTAAATAATATAACAAATCTTTTTAGATAAACTTCTTTTTCACAGAACGTAAAAGACAAGACACTGCCCTCCTTGCAGGGCATCTGCGTTAATCTCTGTGCACTCCCGAATCACAAAGCCGGCTCTGGCTGCTCAGTCTCTCCAACTGTCAGCAGCACAACAGCGAGTTCTGGGTTGTGTTTTATTAGTACGTGTTCAATTTCTCAGTAATTGATCTGAGTTTCCAAAGCCACCGATACAGCCCCTAATGGGATAAGATAGAGTGTGGGCCCGGTCATACGGCCTAGTGGCTAAAGGAGCCGCATCCCACACGCCCAACTGCTGTTCAGTCTTAGACCTGGATGCTTGGAAAACACACTGGGCACTTGCGTGTGTGTGCCCCAAATCCCAGCAAGATGGAGAAACGGGTATGTCTGCCACAACTCCTCAAAGGGATTATGACATGCCACGCTCCATTAGGGGGAGCTTTCTCCCTCCTGCCACCATCTCTGCTCTCTCCCCGACTCTGGCAAGTTCCTGTACCCTCCGGCCGTTTACAGGAAGAGAGCGAGGGCGAATGAGTTGTACGACAACTCGAGTGCCAGTGCGCTTCAGGCTCAGCTCAGAAGACCTGTGAACGCCTCACGCACCTGGTCAAAGATCACCTCGTGTTTCCCCTAGCTTTATAGAACTAGGGAGCTCCCTGCTGTGTGCACGTCTTTACTTACACGCATGTACATCACAGACACAGAGATCCACTCCCCGGTTCCTCTCAATATTGTGCCTCGCCGCTCCTCCAGGGTCTGCCTCAGCTGCTGAGAGCTGTCTGTCCAAGCTTGGGCCCTTCCTGGAGAGTCTGTGACTGTGATCAAACGTGGCAGGCCGTAAAGGACTGGCCATTCTGTCCAACACAGGCTGCTCTGATGGGCAGCACCCATTTTAGACGGTCCCATCAGCCCGGTGGGAGCTCTTGTTAGCAGACTGACTCCGGCCCCCAGGTCTCTTCCTCCTGCTCTCCTTAGGTGCTGATACCAGGACACATCTGGCACCCTCGCTCCATCAGGGCATCTGCTTTGGGAAAAAACCAGTGCCTGAGATATGTGGTCAGATAACTGTGAAAACATTGAATACTCAACAATTATTTCAAAAAATTAGAAATATGTTAAAAGCTAATGGAACCTGGGAACCAGCAGTTAGCATAATGGCTATGTTGCTGGACTCCCACGTAGTCAACCGCGGTTCGTGTCCCGGATCCGGTTGCTTAAAACTCACGCCGGGCGCGTGTGCGTGCGTGCCTGAGATCCCGAGAGGAGAATGGAGGAGAAGGGATTGCGGCGTGACCATCCCCCCTGGGGGGTGATTTCTCACTTTCTGTCTCTATGTCTCTCTCTGTCTGGCGAGCACACGCGCCCTATAGTGAAAACCTCTCCCCCCAAAAAAGATAAAAAAAAAGCTAATGGAACCAAGAAACAACAACGCACAGACCAGAACAAGAACAATGGGAACACATCTAGGGAGGTCAGATGAGGGACTAAACAAAGTTCATGGAAACATGCAGTTAAAGTATGAGTTTGCTTTAGTGTAAAAAAATTAACAACCATGTGTAGGTTTTCATAGGCATTGTCCGTGAGGTCATCAAAGGCCCTTTGTATTTAGGTAACACGGTACACACACAGAAAGAACTTTCATATGTAACTATCAAGTTAGACACAAATGCTGACTCTTCCATACCATCGCAGACACATTATATAATGTAGAAGAAAATCATAGTATGAAATCATGGCATGAAGATTAACATGAGTCTTCCCCATAAACGAAACCTTAAAACCAGCAGTTTTTTTAGTCTAGCAGCAGTATGGATGCCAAGAGCAAGCTTTCATAATCAAATGTGTTGTATTGCAGTCATTTGAGCGGGCATGCTCAATTCACGCGTATGTATGTACACCCACTGCAGCCATAACATATGCTAAGTTAACCTAAGCCTGAGTGGAAACATGTACCCGTGTAGGGTGTATTTCCTTTGAATGAGGTACACATACACACTTTGAGGTTCTGAGAATGAATATAATTCCTTGCTGTCCTCAGGAAACTTGTAATGGGGGAAATAATTAGAATACAAAGCTACAGAATACTGATGTGTTAGAAGGAACTGCAGGAAGCTATGCTGACACGCAGGACCAACGGCTGAGGAAGAGGAAGTCACTCAGCAATGCTGACCTGGAGTTGGTGTCGCGGCGGGTTCATTAGCACTGGGCTATGAGATGTCGAAATACGTGTTCAGGCAGGTTATTTCAGACAGTTCTTGCCTAATTATTGATGCTGAAAGAAAAGAAAGATTGTGAGTAAAATATTGGAGAGACTTGAGCTTGCTGATGCATTGAAGACAAAACATTGCAATGGGGAAGAGATGGAAAATACAGGGATGAGACCCACAAAACACTCTTGGGGACTAGTAGACTTTGGCACGATGAGCAGCATCTTTCTCATAAGTCGCCTTTAACGATTCTAGGAGGAGGTCTCTCACATATTTTTTGACATTTGTTACCACTGCAGAGTGGAAGGTTGGATGGATCTAAATGTGTTGGTTGAATATTGAGGGGGGATGGATTTCGAAAGAAAAGATATTTTGATAGAAATAAAAGAGTGTAGTATTTGGAAATATAATTATTTGTGGTAGGCAAGAAAGGTATTGTCATTTAAGGTCCTAAAAAGCCACGTGGTCTGCGCTGTTCGGTGCGTTAAAGTATGCTGGCACTGGGGATAATGTGGGTGAAAATGGAGGCTGATCTTAAGAGAGAACATGAGCAGAACTTAAAGTATAAGGCAGTGTAGGCTCACAGTCTATGGCACGCTTCACACTGCGGCAAGCAAAAGGCCTCTGTTTTCCACAGCAGAGAGAATTAGTTTCATAATTTCACTGCCATGGACATGTTTTATTATAATTCCTTTGAGAATTATACTATAAACCTGCCTACTTAGGGCATTAGCCCTTAAGAACCAAGGACTTAATGCCACAGGTCCTATGAGAATCCAAGGGCTATAAAGAAAACATTAGCCCCAAATAAAAACTGATACATGCGTTATTCAAATTCCTGCGAAATACGAGCATAGGTCGATTAGTTATCTGAAAGTACACCAAGACTTGTGTGCAGCCAGTGTCACTTATGACGGGAATCTGTTCTAAGAAACATGTTGCTAGGTAATGCATCATCTCGCATCGCAGTACTTACAGGAATCCAGGTGCACCAGCCCGCCTGCTCCCAGGGCACTGCCGTTGTATAGGCACCTGGTCATTGGCCGAGGGCCATCCATTGTACGGAACACGACCACGGTCAAGTACAAACTTAACCACCAAACGGTGTGAAAATGTAAGAAAGACGAAACCCTGGGAGAATGATAAAAAGCTCATTTTAAATTAAGTTCAGGCCATGTTAAGATACTTGTTGATCTTACGCTCTCTGACTTCAATCGTCCAAATTAGAACTACGGAACAGGGTTGATCTCATAGTGTAACGGCTAAAGCACTGTGGAAAGAAGCTGGATCCCACACATCTAACCAATATATATATATTTTTTTCTTTTTATGGAGAGGTTTTTGCTATAGGGCATGTGCGCTCGCCAGACAGACAGAGAGAGACAGAGAGACAGAAAGTGAGAAATCATCCCCAGGGGAGATGGCCATGCCGCAATCCCTTCTCCTCCATTCTCCTCTCGGGATCTTGGGCACACATGCACACACGCCCGGCGTGAGTTTAAGCCCCCAGGTCCGGGACTCAAACCGCAGTCAACTACATGGGAGTCCAGCGACATAGCCGTTATGCTAACTGCTGGTCCCTAACCAATATTTGAATTCCAGCCCTGGTGGCCTGAAAAACACCTCAGAGATGGACATGCATGCCCAGAAGGCTGATGGGACAGAGAACTGGAGGAAAAATGATTACAATATGATTAGACCTCATTTGGGAGCTCTCTCTCTCTCACTGTCTCTCCCTCTCTCTTGCACATGCCTTCTAGCAAAAAGGAAAACGATCTCATCAAACATAAGCCCACCCGTGGTGCACAGACCACACAGGGCGGGAGAGGCTGGAGGCCGCAGGGACAGGACTTGGTCCCAGGCTGACCTGGGCGTGGCAGACACAGACGTTGTAATCCTTGCTCAGTGGGGGCTGGGGCAGGAGGCTCCTGACATGTGAGACCATACCAGAATACCTATCTTTGTTTCTCTCTCTCTCCATCTCCCTCCTAAAAGAAAAAAAAAAAAAAAAAAAAACCTTACTAGACACATTAAAATATACTTTATATTATGTGAAATAACATTTAACTAAATAATCATTACTATCAAATAAAAAGTAGGTACATTTTATATGTAAATGTATCTCTATTTTATATTAAATGTTATTTATACCAAATAATCATTTAAATCATATAATGCTTTGGCTGAAAACAAAGAAAATGCAGCCCTTGGCATAGCAGAATAAGAATGCTAAAAATCAAGACAAAGGTCATCTAATTGGAAAAAGATATGCTGCTTTCAACAAAAAAAAGGAAAACCGTAAAATTCCATTAAGGCAATAAAATAATATAACTGCAAGTAAGTAGACGATAGGTAGAAAGCTAAGTGATAGAGAGATAGCTTATAAACACAGAAATCGTCCACCAAAGGTCTCTAGAGAGTGTCCCAGGTGCATGTAGCGAACAGAGAAACATTTATTCACAGAAATATACTAGGTGTCAGCACAACTGAGAGTCTGTGCAGGGGCTGCCCAGTCCTTCCCGCTTCCAGCCCAGCTCAATGGACGTTCTACTCCGGGTGCCTGTGGCCAGAGAGAACATCGGGCTCCCGCTCCTGCCACTGTTCTTTCAAGGACTGGGGGACCTCGCAAGTAGGGTCAGGTGCCTGGGTTTCTCATCCCACTGCTCATGTTGGAGGGACGCTGCTGCCAGCGGAGTACCTGGGAAGGTTGGGGTCTCTGCCTCCACTCCACCACGCCACCAAGAGCGACCACAGGCACGGCAACCCCAAACCGACGGGGCTCCAGCAGCCATTGTCCCAGCTCATCTGCAGGGCAGAGTCCATGCTGGAAGAAGCAAGTCCAGAGAGACAGCCTCCCGGCACCGCGACCTATTCAGAAAGCAGGAGCGTCACTCTGGAAAGCCAGGCCACCTCTGTCCTCCACTCTGGAATAGTGATGCGGGCGTTCTCCACAGGAGGAAAAGCCAGGCGAAATGAAGGAAGGCCCACTGCTCTCCTCAAAGCACCTGACTGGACCAGAGCTGAACCACAGGCCACCACAAACTGTGGAGACTGCATGTTAAACAATTTAAGGAGGCTAGAAACCCATGAGCGCAGCAAACTACATCCCAAACCAGATAGAAAACGATCTTTCATCCTTTATTTCTAAATTATCAGGAAGACCTAGAACAATAATTAGGTAAGAAGATCCCTCCTGAGTTTGGACCAAACCTCAAAGACTGACTTCAAAGATTACCCCATGCGGAGGCCTGAATTCAGCAGTAACAGACGGATACAGTGTATGCACCAGAAAACCACAGCACACAATGAGGCCTCAGCCGGGAGTCCCTGGGGCACAGCTGTGTGACCTGCTGAGGCAGACGGGGAAGCAGAGAGACAGGAGGAGACAGACCCATGCACACAGAGCACCCCCGTGGTGGAGCACACGCCAGACATAGCACAGCCTCAGCACAGTTACGGTGGCCTGGATAAAGGCATATTTTCTACAGCCATGTAATGAAATTAGAAGCCAGTAAGAAGGGAAATGTAGAGAACGTCAAATACACGGTCGTTGAACACAGCACTTCTAAACAACAAATAGGCTAAATAAAAATTGTTAAAAAGATATTACAAAATAGAAATGAGGCTGGCCCCTTGACCTACTAATTCAGGGAACCAGATTCCACATGCCTGACTGAACCAGATTCCAGACGCGGTTCAAGTTCCAGACCTGGAAGCTTGAAAAACATGCTGGGCACATGTGCACACGTGCCCCGATCAGAAGAGGAGGGAAAAACGAAGTAGAGGTTATGGGATGGCCAGGCCCCAGCTGGGTGTTTTTCTTTCTGTGTCTCTCTGTCTGTCCTGACAAGTCTACACATCTTCTGACAAATTTTGTAAAATAATTTTAGAAAGAAAGAAAAGACTAGAACTAAATGAAAATGAGGCGCTCCACACCAAAACTGATGGAACAAAGCGAGTCCAGATTTAAAGGAAAGCATGCAGCTGGGAATGCCTGTGTTAAGGAACGTGAGTGATTTCAAATCGATAATCTAACCACGGCCTTAAGACAGGAAGAAAAAGAGTCAACTAACGCAAGCAGGAAAAAAGGAATTATAAAGATTAGAGCGGAAAGTAGAAATAGAAAAATAATAAAGTGAATCGATAAACCAAAAGCTGCTTCTCAGGAAAGATCAACCAAAGTGACAGACTTGTAGCTGAAAAGGAGACAAGGGGCCGCCTTACAGCTCACTGTACATGCTGTGCACTGGGAGCGGAGCCCACACGGCTGGCCACTGTTCCACCCGGAGGCCTGCGGAGCACGCCGGATGCATGTGTGCGCGCCCCAAGTCCTGACGGGACGGAACGATGAGGAAATGTGAGTGGCGTGTGACTACACCCACTGGGAGTGCTCTCTCTCTCAGGCCAGTGCCTTGCCCTCTGCCAATTATTTTTTAAAAAGAAAAAGGAAGGAAATGTCAAATTGTATACCTGCAAATGAAAGAGGGAATGCTACACATGATAGTAAAGATAGCTAAAGTCAAAGACAGGGAGAAAAGCTTGAAAATACACAATATCACTACACAAAACACATGCATGCACACATTGTATCATTGGGCCTCTGATACGTAGTCATTTGAGTCAGGGCATAAACAAAACAGACAAAAACATATTTGTATTGGAGTAAGAAAGTAACACCAGAGGGTAACTAAAACTCACATGATGAATGGAAAGAATCAAAAATAGGTTAAAATAAACTTTATAAATGGATCCTTCTTTCTTCTATGTCTTTTGTAAAGTAGCAATCATATCAATGATTTTTGGATCTATAGCATATATAGTTGTAATATGTATAAACAAAAATAAAAAACAGTTGAAGAAACAGCACTATGAGACATACAAAAGATGCTTTATAACTCACTGGAGTTAAGCTAGGATAAACTGGAAGCAAGTTCTGATAAGATATGGTAAGACCTAGAATCAATACTAAGAATATAGCTGAAAAATGCACTGAAACTATTAGAGAAATTAGAATGCTACAACAGGGAACCAGCAGATGGCACAGTGGTTACGTTGCTGGACTCCTCCGTAATTGACTGTGGCTCAACTCCCAGACCTGGTGGCTTAAAACTCATGCCTGGTACATGTGCGTATATCCCCAAAATCCTGAGAGGAGAAGGGAGAAGAAGGGATTGTGGCGTGGCCATCCCCCTGGGGGTTAGAAAATACTCACTTAATGCAAGAGAAAATACAAAGGAGGAACTAAGAAGACAAGAGACATATGGAAAACAAAAGCTAAGGTGACAAACGTACTCTGACAAAAATCAATTAATCGATGTGGGAGAAGAGACTGGTCAGCCTTGTAATAGGAGTCCAATAAATAAACAAACATAATTTCAACATTATAACAGTTACACTAAATGTTAATGGAATAATTCATTATACTTCATGTATTAGAAAAACCAAGTGTGTATACATGTATATATGACTCATGACCACACCCCATGGAGGAGTGGTGTTATCTCTCTCTCCCTGTCTCTCTGGCAAGCCCTTGTGCCTCTGGGGTAAAAAAAGAAAAATAGATATCAATTTTATTATAAAATAGCATTAAGTATTGATTAAATAAGGTACACATGTTTGTGTGTGTGTGGACAGGGTCTTGCTGCTGCAATCCTCCTGCCTCGCCCTCCCAGCGGGGGCTACGGGCAGGTGCCGCCGCACTCACCCTTCTAGGCTAGACTGGAAAGCAAACCTGCTCCCCGAATGTGGTCCCAAGCTGCAGAGAAATGTCTTAGGGTACATCACCAGAGCTGTGTCTAAGACCGTTTAAATTTAATCAAACAGAGCTGCACGACATGCACATGGATGAGTCTCCATGACAGGCGCACGGCAGACACAGGCGAGTTCAGTCCCAGGCCGCACAGCAGAGCGAGGAGCACCACGGCGATCACTCTGATCTCTGTACCCATCTCCGGTGCGTATAAAAGCTATGTCTGCACTATGCCGTGGTCCATTAAGTATCTACTACATCATGCCTGGAAAGACAAGGTACATAGCTTAACGAAAGTGTACTTTATTGTTAAAATGATTTCACAGTCATCCGAGACTTCATCCAGTCAATCTTGTTGCAGTGGAGGGTCTTGTCTGAGGCTGATGGCTGCTGACTGACCAAGGGTTTGGTTGCTAAAGGTTGGGGCGGCTGCTGCAGTTTCCTGAAACAAGATGGCGATGAGGTTTGCTGCCTCGATTGACTTCTTTTTAAGAGCGAGCTCTCCTAGCGTTCAGTGCTATTAGCACTTTACGTACAGTAGGTCTGTCAGGGCCTGTGCGCTCGCCAGACAGACAGAGAGAGACAGAGAGACAGAAAGCACGAAATCACCCCCCAGGGCAGATGGCCACGCTGCACCCCCTTCTCCTCCATTCTCCTCTCGGGATCTTGAGCACGCATGTACATACACCCAGCGTGAGTTTAAGCCACCGGGTCTGGGATTCGAACCGTGGTCAACTACATGGGAGTCCAGTGACACAGCCATTACGCCAACTGCTGGTCCCTCAAGTTCAGTCTTCTCACACTCTGCCAGTACTTTATCAACTGAATGTATGTCCTATTCTAAATTCCTCAGTTACTTCAACAATTTGAAAAGTATCTGCAAACGGGCAGATTTAGAATACCAGAAACCAGGCCATCCACATAGCCTGAAAAGAGCCAAATCCCACATGACAGACCACTGTTCATATTTCCGTCCCGTAGCGTGAAGAACATGTGGGTCATGTGTGTGTGTGCACATGCCCAAAATCCTGCGAGGAGGGACAGATGGATGAAAAAGGGCGGTGGTGTGGCCACTCCCCTTGGGGGACGCTCTCTTCTCCCTCTCCTGTCTCTCTGGCAAACATACATGCCTCTGGTGATTAAATACATATATTTAATACTGATATCAATATTATTATAAAATAGTACTAATCATTAATTAAATAACATTCATTGAAAAAGGACAGTCAATAATTACTAATAAATAAATAACATAAACAAAAAACAGCTCAAGAGAATTAGCCGCCACGTGGCATGGTGGTAAATGCTCTGGGTCCCACGGGGTTGACTCTGCAGTGCACGCCTTGGACCCCGAGGCCTGAAAAACATGCCGGGCACATGCCGTGTGCTAATATAATATCCCCAGGGGAGAATGGAGGAGAAGAGACTGCGTGTGGTCATCCCCCGCGGGGACTTCTCACTGTCCCTGTCTCTTTCTCTCTTTCTCTGTTTCCAGGGAGTGCATATGCCCTATGGTAAAAATAAATAAATATATAGACAAGTAAACAAGACAGAGTTCAGGAGTGGCCTGTGTGTGGGGCCAGTTGGTGCGTGGTAAATGTAACAGTCTGCGTTTGGAAGGAATTAAACGAGCCCTTTAGTCAATGGCAATTACTAAGCTGGCTTTGAATTATACAAAAAAATACATCTCGACTGCTGTTCACTATATACAAAAGCCTTTTAGAGATACTTTATCTATCTAAACACAAAATAACTTGCGTTATAACAAATTTTTAAAAAAACTTAAAAATAGCTTCATAATTTTGGTACAAATTTCTTTTAAACATAATGACAAAAATGCTTTAAAAATGTAGTGAAAGGTAAACTAGAGTAAGAATTTCTGTTCATTCAAGACAGAAAAGGAAACGGCCGGCCAGAGTACGGGAGCAAATACTTGCGATGCGCAAACCCAGCGAAGTGCCTTGCTGTATGAGGCATGTATGAGAGACCTACAAACTGACCTACGACAGAGCAAACGTCAGTACGCACACTGGGATGCACTCGACTTCATTAGTGTCCAGGAAAATACTTAGGAAACTTAGGAGGCTGTCATTTCAACAAATTTGCAGACTGAACCACAAATTTAATACAAATGGGACCAAATCAACCTGGTAATAAATAAACCTAACTCCAGAGAGTACCCTAACCACCTTAAGGGATGGACAGCCGCAGAGCGAACCTCAGTAACTGGGGACAGTGTCCACTACGTGCTACAAGGCATAAGAAAAATAACTGCAGACAGATATGGTAGACTAGTTGGTAAGTTTGTTTGCAGAGTAGTGTAGGTTAAGCAACGCTAAAACTGCTACTACCACCACCACCACATACACACAGTAGAAATAAATACATACATCCGCATATACTGAGTAAGAGGATGAGGTCACTTGCTGTTAGGGAAGGAGTAACAAGGAAGGAAAACAGGAAGGCTAGGAAGAACTCTGGATTGTTGAACTGGAGTGACAGGTTCAGTGTGTGTGTGTGCGTGCATGTGTGCAAATATGTGCAATAATGACCCAGTAATAATGAGATCAGTCGACCAGAATTCAGCTGCTAAATATCACTTTTCAGCACAAGAAACCAGAACCCCTTGAAGAAATGATTGACTCCAGGGCAGATCTGGGGAAGCAGAAGATGAGGCTGGGAAATCCAGGGTGGCCAAAAGTAAGGGAATCCTCAGAAGAATGATGGGACACATCCAAGTGACAGAGCACCCAACTTGCACGTATCTAGTGCCCAATCTGAGATAGCTCAGAGAACAAAACACACTCCTGAAAGGCCATTCTGATAAAAAGTAATTCTTCCATGTGGGAGAAGGGACCATTCGGCCTTACAGTACAATTCCGATAAATAAATGAGGAGGAATAGTGGAAGTATAAAATTAGCATTTAGCAAATCACTGAGAAATAATCGTTACAAAGAAAAGTCGCCAGTGAATGCTAAACTCAGTGACTACAATACTAGAGACAGAATATTTGCGTAACTTCAAAGTATGTGTCTATGAGATACTTTCAGTTACAAAGGGCAACATGCTGGCTTCACGGTGCAGAGAGCTGGTAGACACCTCCCCACCCCTGTAGGCGTACCCTGGACCCTCACGTCTCCTGGCCACGCGCTGGAGAGGACACAGCTGAACTTTCAGATCTTATCCCCAAAGAATTCATGACCTGCTTTGCATCATGAGGAAATACACAAACTCAGCCTGAAAAACAATCTACAAAATAATGGCTAGTACTTCTCAGAAACACAAGGAAAGGTGGAGGGGAGGGAGGTGCTGGCTCAGAGAAGCCCGTGGAGATGCGACAACCGAGGGAATGCACAATTCGGAATTGAATTCTGACCTGGAAAAGGGGCATTAGTGAACAACCAGAAAAGTCAGAATGTGGTTTTTAGGTTACTTCGCAGAATTGCATAAATACTAATTTCCTGACTATTGTAATTTTATGATGGTTCCATAGAAAGTGAAAGTGTGTGGAAGTAAAATGTGAAGGAAGCTGAGTAAGCTACTTTTTTTTTCATTCTCAAAAGGATTTATTTATTTTTATATCGACACTTTGCAATTGTAAATACCTATGAGGTACAAACTCTTCTTACTATTTTTGCCACTTTTTAATAAAATTATTTCAAGATAGAAAGTTTAAAAATAAAAGTATCTTAATAAAAAAAAATAAAAGTCATTGTTTCAGGTCAGCAGGTGGCATGGAGGTTAAGGCGCTCGGCTCCCATATGGCCGACTCTGGTTCAAGTCCCAACCCAGAACCTTGAAAATTATGATGGGCAGGTGTGCACGCATGCCCAGGATCTCAAGAGGAGAATAGAGGGAGGGGACTGCAGTATGGTCGTCCCCTCTGTGGGGTGATTCCTCACTTTCCCTCTCTCTGGAGAAGTCAGGAGCCCTAGGCCAAAAACATAAACAAAAAAAAAAGGAAGTCATTGTTCGCCTCCTATTAAACATACAAACAAACCAATAAACAGGCAGTACACACCTTCCAGAAAAGCTAGAACGAATACTTGACATGCTCACAGAGGTATCTAGCTTTAGTCATCGTAAGCCCCTCGTCCTGTACACAAACACCCGTCCCAGCAGGACCGATGGCATACACGGGGCTCTCCTCTCAACATCACGTGGACTTTCCGTCAGCGACAAATGTGCGGATGCGGACGGCCCAGCTGAGTGCCCTAAACGTGCCGTCGGTCAGGAAGGGACGTACCGAAGGCCTCCGCTCCCTGAGTTCTGAATACAGGCTGGTCTCACCTGTGGTTTCTGACTGTAGAAGACCACCATTTGGGGGTATGCGTTGGCTGGGAGGAGGCGAAGGAGGGATTTTCAGGTGCTGTTCATTCTCTCTCTTTATCTGGTATGCTAGCTTTGTACAAATTATCAAGCCATGCTTTCAATACTTTGCTAGCACATACACACATATACATACATAAATCATAATCATTATAAAAGTTTTACAAATGTGTACGAATTTATTTTCCTAATTTCTTACTTGCTTTTTGGCTATCACTAGTTTTTTTTTTTTCCATTTTCCTTCAAACTACTGTGCTGTCTTCCCTCCATATCCTGGTACTGAATCATCCAGGGCCTCCTAATTATCAGTAATGAGCCTTTAAATTCAAAAGATGCCATTTTCCACCTCCTAAATCTCAAACCTCTCTTCTCAATGGCTTTTCCTTTTTCTCCAGAATCCCACGTGAATGAAACCCACCCTAACCAGGCTTTCTAGTCAGCGGAAAACAGGTGTCTCCAATTAGCAGAAAGCTCACTGACTGAATCGGCGCTGGGATGGCAGCAGCCGGAGAAACAGCAGGAGCTATGACTGGACACTTCTTGACGTAAAAGGCTCCTCCTGACCGTGTCCGGCTCAGTGATCTTCCCCTGTGGCTTCGTGGGTACCTGTGCAGCACGGTCCCCTGAGCCCTGGCCTCACGCCGTGATCCTGGGCGTGCTGGTTCCCAGCCTGTGCACGGCAACCTCCCTGCTGGCCCCAGGCGGGCCTCCGTGGAAGTCCACTCACCACACCCTGATGGACCATCTCGTTAACCTGCTTTATTCTCTGTACCTCAACATTCGTAACCACCTAAATTCTGGTGTAATTATTTTAAATTTTTTAAAGTTTTAGTAAGATACCATTCACCCTTGGGAAGACTATAATCCAGCACTGTTTTTCACTATATTCAGAGCTGTGTAGCATCGCTACTGTCTAGTTTTAGGACATTTTTGTCACCCCATTAAGAAGCCAACCTGTGGTTACTCGCTGTTATTTCCTTCACACCCACTGCCCTGAGCAACCTCTAATCTGCATATTTTAGCTCTCTTGCATCATGATTTTTTATTGTTATTTCCTTTCTTTCTTTCTTTTTTTTAAATTATTTTTCATAAGGTGCATGCACTCGCCAGAGAGACCTAAGGAGAGGAAAGTGAGAAATCATCCCCCACCCCAGGGAAATGGCCATGCCGCAATCCCTTCTCCAATCTCCTCTTGAGATTTAGCCTGTGTGTACACACATGCATCTGCTGTGTTTTTCAAGCTACTGGTCTTCCAGCCACCATACTGCCTGCTGGCCCTGGGATTTCTGATTTACAAATAATCATTACATAGTTTTGTTCAGTACGACACAGTATTTTTTAAGCATGTATACAGTGGGTAATAAAACAAAGAGGTAAGCATATTCTGATATAATTATTTTTGTTTGCTCTCTAATAATGTAGCCCCATTAAAGCAGAAATGTTCTCATGTTCATTCATTACAGTATGCTCAGTGGTAGAAGAGTAACAGATATTTAAGGAACATCTCAATAAATGTCTTTTGAGCTGATGAAATGTTGGCTGAATGCTGATTCTTCTGTACAAGCTTTGTCAATTGCACATGGAAGTGAAATATTGTATTGTTATGTTGAGATATCCATAAATTTAAAACTTCATGCAAAAAGGAAAATAAAGAAAAGTATAACTGTGTTTTAATTTTAGGATCAGGAACAAATGCTTAGGTCTGGCCCCATAGTGCGATGGTTAAGCATGTTATGTAGGAAGCCAGATCCCACATGGCCAACTACAATCCTGCCCAGGAGGCTTGGGAAACACGTAGGGTGTGTGTGCATGTGTGCCCCAAATCCTGGTGGAATGGAGAAATGGAGGGAAGGGATTGCATCACAGCCATGTCCTACTGGGTGGGATGGGGCTTTCTCTCTGTCTCTTTGTCTCTGTCTCTCTCTGGAAAGCACATGCCCCCTAGCAACAACAACAAAAAGTGTTTAAAACTCAGTCCAAAAGGCTTTGCAGAAGAGGAAGAGTTTAAGAAGCAGTCAGCCACGTGACTTAGAGGACTATTCGCATCAGAGAGAAGTAAAGTAGAAGGAAGCGTGACCGTTGTTCCTTTACATTTTATAAGAACAAGAAAGCGTACGATTTCTGAATGTTGCTTCATCTTGGCAATCCATAACACTTTAAGTCATCAGTTCGTAGTACTCATAACTCTCATTCAGGGCGATGTCAGATCATACATCATCTTTGTTTTACAGCGGAGTAAATTAACAGAGAAAATAGAAATGACAATGCCAAGGTCAAACAAAACTTCATGGTCACACTTGTAGAAGGTCCAGATGGCCCAACCGCTCT
>NW_006203879.1:154093-174833 GCF_000334495.1 Tupaia belangeri chinensis
TGGACCATCATGTGGTTCTTAGTGGCCTACTCTCACCCTCTCCTACTGTAGATAGCATCGACCAATAGTTTAATTCTATTTATGTATTTACCAAAAAAATGCTATCTAATATGTAGTGATGATCTAACATTTCTTTGGGATAAGTCATAATTTTTCAACTATTTCAACCAGAATCGGTGGGTCATACTTCTCTACAAATAAGTATGAGCTTAGTTCCCTTTGCTATTGTAATCATTGTATAACTTATAAATATTTTTCAGTTTATTCTTCAAAGAAAGTCTTTGGTGAAGACACTCATACATGTTGGATCTGAAATTTCACCATGGCTACTTCTATTCATGTTTCATACTGGGGAAGGACATACAATATTTTTGTAATGAATTATTTATTTAATTTTATTTATTATTATTCCTTTTTTTTAAATTTGCTGTAGGGCATATATGTTTACCAGAGAGAAGGGGGGGAGAGGGAGAAAGTTAAAAAGCAAGGCGTCAGGTCCAGGACTCAAACTGCGGTCGGCCATGTGGAAGTCCAGTGCCTCAACCACCACACTACCTGCCGGCCCTGAGCCACAGTATTTTTGAGACTAAGGGAGAAGACAAGAGGTCATTTCCTTGAGGTTATGCATCATGGTAACAGCATGATCATCAGGCCAGAATTTGAGTTCTGTCTGGAGACTTCAAAGCTCCTGGGTCTTCATCTTGCTGTGATTTCTGCAGGAGGGGAGTACGTACAAGTACTGCCAAATGGTGATGCCGGAACTCCCCATATGGCCACTTCTGGGCAAGACGCTCACAGCATCTCCTCATGCCAGAAAGCAAGGAGGGGACAGAAAGAAAACAGAAGGGTGTGTCAAAGAAACTCAGAGCCACTTGAGAGATGGCAAAAGACGGAATAATAATCAGGAAAATAAAGAACACAGCATGAAAGTACACCAAAGTACAAAATGTGTACGTATGTGCACTTGCCAGTATGGACACACAACTGCATGAACCATACAGGGGAACCGCGGATAACTAATACAGAATTCCCCTTCCACGGAGGAGAAGCGGGGCCCCTGCCACGCAGGGCTGACGGGAGGACTTGGTCTCCAGGGAGCCGTATGGCAAAGGGGGCGGGGGAAGAACGCCTTCCAGTGGGGAGACCTGCAGACCTCCTCCGCAGAGCCCAAGGTCAGCATGGCCAGCACCGCGTCCTGGACAGTGACGGGGCGAGACAGGATGCGATGAGGAGCACACCTCACCCCACGCTTTCCTCCCCAAACTCCCCGTCCTGGTCTAACCTTGAGGAAGACGTCAGACAAATCATCTGTGAAAAGCCGAGTGTTCCTCAAAACTGTCTCTGTCAACGCCACACAAAGCAAGGAAACCCGCAAAGGCAGAAGTGGGAATACGCCAATCAGAAATCACAGGTCAAAAGCGAAGTCTAAGAAACTATCCCAGTGCAGGAGGACCTGAGGGGACGAGGTGAGCACTGGGACCCTGGTGCCCGCGTGGGATCTGGAACGGGGACGTGCTAAGTAAGGGCCAGTGACTCTAAGTAAAGTCTGGACTTGGCCGGAGCCGCCGCTAGTGGTTTATTAGCTGTGCGAACGCACCACGGTAAGAGCAGGTGTCATTCACAGTGGAGGCAGGCTGTGCTCACTTATACACTACCCTCGAAACTCTACTAATATTTGCGAGGTTTATTTTTAAGAAGTGAGCATAAAAGTACAAGCTTACATATACGGCCAAATGATCTTCAAAGTTTTTAACTTAACAGAAGCTACTGAAAGAATTTTGCAACATCTCAGTGAGGCGGGTCCACCCACGGTGCCATTCCTCAGAGGGTGAAGCTGAGTCTCTGGGAGATCCTGTCACTTGCCCAAGATCAGAGAGGTTGGACCACAGACCCAGGATTTGAAAAGTCTAATCCGGCTCCAGAGTCTGTAAACTCAAGTCCTGTGCTATGTGCTTCTACTATGTAAAAGTTAAAGTTTTATCTGGTCTAATTCATGAATTTTCATTTCCTTGGGAAAAATACTTTGGCTACTTGGAATAAAAATGCATTTTCTTTGCGGGGTGTGAGTGCGTGTATGTGTGGGTGTTTTGCACAGAGTCTCGCTGTGTCGCGACCCTCAACCACAGCCTCCTGAGGAGCTGGGGCTGCAGTGCAGCCACCAGGCCCGGTGTCTCGGGGTGGGCAGGGGACACTGTCCATCCTCGGCTGTGGCCTCCTCCTGCCACACAGCCCACTCACTGGACGCCGCCAGCTGGGCCCACTGAGAACAGAATCCATCCGATTCCATGCATTTTCTATTTGAGAAGGGTTGTCTTCGGGGTTTATCATCATAATTTAGCTTCCTGAGAAAAAACGTGTCTGACAGTGGATTCAATGTCTGGCAGCAAACATCCCAAAGACCCAAAAGGAAGTACCCTGGGGCGACTGCGGCTCCCTCAGGACGGCCCGGGACCCCCATGGGTTCCTTGGAGTGACTAGTGTGGGAAAAGCAAGTACACGCAATGAAAAATGAATTAGGAATCCAAAGGAAAAGCATAATTTTGACAGCTTGATATATATATATATATATTTTTTTTTTATGGCGGCAAAACTCCTCAGTCTCTCTTTTATTTTTTCTTTCTTTCAGTTTATTTATAATTTATTTCTCCCATGAGAGATACAGAGAGACAGGCAGCACCAGCGGACACTTTGTGCTGTGATCCAGTCCCGGCCTTGGCCAGCCAGGGGCACGGACACGCACCTGCTCCGGGCAGCACAGGATGTGCTGGGCCGTGAACGTGGCCATGTTCACAACGCTCCAGCACTGTGGACTGCTGCACGTCTCTGCGCCACTTCACGTGGCCCTAAACGATGTGATGTTGTTGTTTTGTTTGTTTTTGTGGTACAGAGTACATGTGCTTGCCTGAGACAGAGAGACAGAGAGAGAGAGAGAGAGAAAAGATGAGAGTCGCTCCTGAGGGGAAAGGTCTGACAACTGTTCCCTCTCCTCTAGTCTCCTCTCAGGATTTGGGGCATGCAGGCACACATGTGCAGAATGATTTTCAAGCTCCCAGGTCCAGGGCTTGAACCACACAGTAGGCCATATGGGATCCATCGCCTTAACCTCCATTCTGGACCAATAGCTTAATATTTTAAGATCCCTGTGTAAGAATAAAACTAAAATTTCACTGACATCTGTGTGTGTGTGTGTGTGTGTGTGCGTGTGTGTGTGTTTTCCTCTTTAAAAACATTTGCTACAGGGCACATAATCTTGTAGGGGAGAGACAGAAAGACAGAAAAAAAAGGGACAAATTACCTCCTGCCCCCATGGGGAACAGTCGTGCTGCAATTTCTTCACCTCCACTTCCTCCTCCTTTCAAGATTTTGGGCACGTATGGTGGAAACCTGGTGTGGTTTTCAAACCACCCGGTCTGGGACTCGAATTGTTCAATCAGCCATGAAGGATCTGGCTGCTTTAGCCATCAGGCCCCCAGCTTGCCCTGTCACTGTAACAAACAGGTTGTCCCCCCCCCAGGTGAAGGACCACAGTTCGCTAGTGGAGAGGGCATTCACACTAACAGACCATCAAACAAACGCTTTTCAGAAGGCACGTTCATTCACGCGTCCCTAAGGTCGCAAATTAATTGGCAATCATGACACATGGGAGATGACAAATTGTGGTTAAAATGTCAAATGCCCTTCTAAAGCACAAAGTTCTTGCAGACAAGAATAAAAAACGTTTATAAAGGAGTCTTTTTTAAAAAGTGAATACTTTCATGGCTTAATGAAGGAAAGCCTTTTAGTGTGTAAAACCTGGAACACGATGACAGAAAATAGCAATTATTCAGTCACTGAGAGGCAAAAGAATAATTTTTAATATAAATGTTGAGAGGTGTGAAAGGAAAATCTATTCCTCTAGAAACTATGTGAAAAGCAGAGCTTCTACATAAACAAAATGCATTATCCTTTCTAAAAGTACTTTGAGGTTTGATGTTTTTTCCAGAAAACACCTGCTTTATTTTTCTTTTTAAATTTCTTGTTTATACTTAATTGTTGTACAGCTTTATGCCATACATGATGGTTTTTCAAGGCATGCATGTGGTGTGTGACAATCAGGATAAACAAAATCGAGGATATTACTTTATACAGAGTTTTCAGTAAAGAACTTTACATTCTTTTGTCTGCTAAATACTTTTTCCTGTTATTTTTTAGTTGAAAAAGTGACTGAGATCTGTTTTCTTTAAACTATATACCTCTATCATTTTTGTGATTTTTATAGCTTTTCTCAAATAAGGAGATTGCATATTAGGGTAGTCTTACCAACAAGTTCTGATAACTGAGGATATGAAGACATCCCCGCTTGCAATATAACTTTTCCCTTGGCCTAAAGATTACCATTTTAATCCTGTTATTATTTAACTTATTATACAATTTAAAATTTTTACAGAATTATTATTATTTTTTTTAATTTGCTACAGGTAACATGAGCTCACTAGAGAAAGAAAAAGAGAAAGAGAGAGTGAGAGAACAAGCCTCCAGGTCTAGGTGCCATGTGGGAATCCAGTGCCCTAACCACCACATCACCTGCTGGTCCACAGTTTAACTTGTTTGCAGACTAGTGTTTATTCTGAGAAGATATTTAACTTAATAGTCAATAAGTAACTTCATCAAGTAATGTGCCACTAATATGACTTCTTCCCTGTATCTGGACACTTGCAGATCCATACCGATACACATTAGAAACAAATTGTTGTAAGAAGACAAATAGAAGAAAGAACGAGAGTCACACAACTTGTCCTATACAAGGGATCCTCATTTATGTTATTAGCAAATTTCGCTTCAGAAACTTAGGAGGACAGGAGGCAGTAAGTCAATGTTTTCAAAGGGCTGAAGAGAAGAGAGTAAAAGCTTTCGGCCGACATCCCTACCTGTGGCAAAACTGTCTTTTAAAAGGGGGAAAGAAATCAAGACCTTCCCAGATAAACAAAAGCTAAGGGAATTCATCACTCCTAGATCTGTCCTGCAAAAAATGCTTCAAGAGATCCCGCAAACTAAAATGAAAGGACACTAGACAGTGGCGTACATCTGTCTAAGGAAATAAAGCTAACAGTACATAGTACAGGAGCAGTTGTAAAAACTGTAATATTTTAACTTTGGCTTGTTACTGCACTTTTTGTTTTCTATGATTTAAGAGAATAATTTTTTTTTTAATTACTAGTCTATAAGCTAGTATTACCATAACTTTGTTTTATTCACATTTTAAAAACACAACTATTAGCTTATGTTTTTGGACATATCACATGTAAAGGCATAACTTTGTGACATTAACAACTAGAAATGGGTGGGGACAACTGAACAGAAACAGATTTTACATGCTGCTAAAACTACACCTGCATGAATTCAGATTAGATGTTATAACCACAGGATTCTGAATGTAATCTACTACAAGAACATAACGATATCCAGCCAGCAGGTGGGATGGTAGTTAAGGCACTGGTCAACTACATGGCTGAATCCCTAACCTGGTGGCTTGTAAATCACACTGTACGTGTGTGCGCGTGCACGAATACCCAAAATTCTGAAAGAAGAATGGAAGAGACAAGATTGTGCTGTGACCATTCCCTCCTGTGGAGTGACTTCTCTCTTTCTTTCTCTGATGAGTGAACATGCCCTATGGCAAAAAAAATAAATAAAAATAAAAAATAAAAGGTCAAATAAAAAGACTACATAATTTACACAAAAGAATATGAAAAGGAAATTAAAATAGTTCACTGCAAAAACTCAACTAAATGGAAAGGAAATTAGTAATGCAGGAAAATACTAAAAAGCTATAAAGGCTGGTAGGCAGCATGGTGGTTAAGGGCACTGGACTCCCACATGGCTGACAGTCCAGTTCAAGTCCTGGACCTGGTGGCTTACTTTCTCACTTACTTTCTCTCTCTCTCTCTCTCTCTCTCTCTTTACTTCCCTCTCTTTCACTCTGTCTCTCTTTGATCAAATTAAAATAAATAAATACATAAATAAAGTTAAATTTTAAAAATTAAAAAAAAACTCTAAGGCACATACAAATATCAAAATGAAACAATTTCTATTCACCAGTAATTACTTTGAATATAACTATATTAAATTCTTCAATTAAAAGACAGAGATTACAGAATGAATTTTTTAAAAAGACACATAATTCAATCATGCTGTCTGAAGAGACTCACTTAGGTCGAAAGACCTGGCAATCTGCCCGCCCAAGAGCCTTTTGGGTGTACTTCCTTCCTTTCCTTTCCTTTCTTTCCTATTAAACCTTCTTTTCTACCAACTTCATTCGTGGTTGCAGTTTCATTTTGCGCCTAGGGACAGATCTCTAATTTTAGTGATCTGGACCCAAAGAACCAAGGACTTCACAACGCAGCTCCGCACTCTCCCATCCGTTAACATAATGGATGGGAGAGCTGAAAGTGAAAGGAGAGAAACAGAGATTCTACGCTAACCAAAAGGAAGAATGGAGTGACTAAATAACATGAAGTAAAGTGAACTTTAAATCAAAGACTTTATAGGAAACAGAAGCATTGGGCTGTTGAAAGGTCATGATGCATTTTTCTGTTTTTCTCTGCAGAAATGCATCATGACTCCTCCAACAATCTAGTCCTAATAAAAGTTGCAAAATAGCAAGAAGATATAACCAATATATGCATATGCATGCCAATTGCAGGCCATCAAAATATATGAAGCAAAAATTTACCAAATGAAGAGAGAAATAGATTTACAGTTAGAGCTGGAGACTTTAATACCTTATTCTCTGTAAAGAATAGAACCAGAATGTAAGTAGAAAAACAGAACTTGAGCAGCACAATAAAAGCAACCAGCTCCAACAGACACACAAGATGAAAATGGAATGTACATTCTTTTCAGGTTCATGTAGGACATTTTCTAGGATTAGGTCACAAAATCATCCCTGTGACAGGATGATGTTAGAAATAAATAAGAGGAGGCAAAATTGGGACCAGCAGTTAGCGTAATGGCTATGTTGTTGGACTCCCATGTAGTCGACCGCGGTTCGCGTCCCGGATCCGGTGGCTTAAGACTCATGCCGGGCACGTGTGCATGCGTGCCCAAGATCCAGAGAGGAGAATGGAGGAGAAGGGATTGCGGCGTGGCCATCCCCCCTGGGGTATGACTTCTCGCTTTCTGTCTCTCTGTCTCTCTCTGTCTGTCTGGCGAGCGCACACGCCCTATAGCAAAAACCTCTCAGAAAAGAAAGAAAGAAATAACAGGAGGAAAAATAATAAATTTATAAAATTAAGCAGCGCATCTTTACACAATTGATGGAACAAGAAGAATTTACAAGAAAAATAGAAGATAACTAGAAATGAGTGAAAACTCAAACACAACATATTAAAACATGGGACTGCAGAAGTGGCATGAAGGGGAGAGTTAGAGCTATGGACACCTCAACGTTATTCACAAAAGCTGAAACACGGAAGCAGTAAAACAAGTCAGTCACAAAAGGGCAAACGCCCTATGATTCCCTCCCACGAGGTGCCTAGAACAACTGAAGTGTAGAGACAGACAGCGGAAGGGTGGCTCTCAGGGCCGGACGAAGGGGAGCGGGAGCTGATGTTTGGTAGGAGCAGAGACTCAGTGTTGCCGGCCGAGGGCGAGAGAGGTGTGTGACGAGGACCACTTAAGTACGAGTGTGCACCTCCACTGAGCCGCACGTCAGCAACGGTTAAAGTGGCCCATTTTATGCTATGTGTATTTTACACAATTATATATATATATAAAGGGGCCAGATTAATCTAGTTAAGGTGCTAGAGTCCACGTAGTCAGCTCTGCCGTTTGAGCCCTGGACCCCGTGGCCTGAGAATCACTTTGGGCGTGTGCATGTGTGAGTGTGCCCAAAGAAGGAATTGAGCAATGGCCATCCCCCCGAGGGGTGATTTCTCATCTTTCTGTCTCTCTCCAGTGAGCACACATGCCCCATGGCAAAAAAAAAATAATAGTAATAATAAATAAAAATTTAAATTAATTTAAAAATCCATAAAATAAAATTTTAAAAATAAAAAAGAAAGATTAAAGGGAGGAAAGCTGGGTGGGAGAAAGGAAGAAAGGAAAGAAAAGGGAGGAAAAAAGGAGAAAGAGAGAGAGTGAAAGAGCAGAACTGATCAGAAAACTGAGGTCCTCAAGCAAACAGTGCGTAGGCCAGTGTGAGGAAGACAGGAAATCACCCAGAGATCTTCATGCAGAAGACGTGAATGTGCTCCAAATCCCTTTTATTCCTGGTGTCCTTTCCTGGGGTCTGTTTGTTCATTAGGTTTTGCTAGCACAATGTCTAGGATGAATATGTATTTTAAGAGTTTGGTAAAACAAACAAACACCTGCAAACAAGAAATAGAAAGCTGCAAAAGTAAAACCAAGTTAATATTATTTAATTCAACATGCAAATGCACAGGGTCAGCAGATGCCACAGTGGTTTTATTGCTGGACTCCCGCATGGCTGAGTCCCAGAACCAGTTCATGGTTCCAATGCCTGGACCCAGTGACTTAAACTCACACCAGGTGCATGTGCGTGCATGCCCAAGGTCCCAGGAAGAGAACGGAGAAGGGATTCTGGTGTGGCTATCCCCCCCGGGGGAGGGTGATTTCTCACTTTTCCTCTTGCTGTCTCTCTCTCTCTCTTTCCAGCAAGTGCATGCACCCTAAGGCAAAACCCTCTGAAAAAATAATAATATGTATTTCATGATGTCAACTAGTCAACTGTACCCCTCTCAGTTCTCGAAAGTTAACAGACAGGGGCTGGCCAGTGGCACAGCAGTAACAAAATCCTCTGCATGGCTGACCACATAGGACGGTCTCGAGTCCATGTCCAAAGACCTCCCTGGGTGTGGGAGGGATCCCTATATCCATGATCCAAGGCTGTCTGACCTAGGGATTGTGAGTCAGGACTGTGTCGAGGTTGCTGTCTCTCTCTCTTATTCAGAGAAGACGTAAATATATTCAAAAACAATAGTAGTTGGAACAGTGGGTCGCATGGTGATTAAGGTGTTAGGCTCCCACATGGCTGACCATAGTTCAAGTCCCAGACCTGGCGTCTTGACAATCACGCCAGGTGTGTGTGCATGCCCAAAAGTCCCAAGAAGAGAATGGAGGAGAAGGGATTGCAGCATGACCATAGTCCGTTTTCACTTTCCCTCTCTCTGTCTCTTTCTGACTCCCTGGTGTCAGAAACCCTTAGAAATAAATAAATATATAGTAACATAAAAAGAATAGTAGCACAGAAATGCTCCCAGATGTTCAGACCCTTCCCAGGTGGGTCAGCCTTGCAGAACATTTACGACTGCACCTCATCCAGTCCTTTGCTGATATTTTTTAAGAGGTTTTTACCTTAGGGCACAGGCACTCTCTGGGGAGAGAGAGACAGAGACAGAGAAAGGGACAAATCACGTCCCAGGGGGATGGCCACACCACAATCCCTGCTCCTCCATTTCCTCCTGGGATCTTGGACACTCACACACGTGCCCACCAGTGATTTTGCAAGCCACCAGGTCCTGTCCTTGAACTGCCATCAGCCAGGTGGGAGTCCAGCAATGCTACGCTGTCTGCTGGCCCCCTCCCTGATATTCTTGACATCCAAGACAGCTGGTAAAATCAAGGCTGTGGACTGTTGCTGGTCAGGAAGGGGAAGTTGAAAATGGGATGTCATGGGTTTAAAGAAATCGAGGACATGGGGTGGGAACTGCCCAGAGCAGGGGGTTGAGGCCTGAGGGGGCCTGTCGGTTCTGCGGGAGCTGAGACAGGCCTGTGCTTGACTCTGCCGCTTCCCTGTGGAGTTGACAAATCAGTTCATTGTGACAAGACAAGATGGTGAAGGCGTGGAGGGAAAGGGATGCTTAGTCTGCGTCTGTATAAATGACAGGCGCTTGTGCACCTGCAGTTCCCAGGGCCCTTCACCTTCCTTGAAACTGGGTAAGTTTCCCTAACATTGGCACCCCACATTTCACAAAGGTGAGACGCACTCGGTACGAAAAGGTGCATGGGAAATGAGAGCGTCAAGTCAGTCCTCGTCCTTGCAGGTGCCCAGATGAGCCAGGAGCACCGAGGCAGGCTGCCTCGCGCAGTGCACAGGCGACGCCGACCCAGGTGGTGCTGGCCAATGCGACGCTGATGGTCCCGCGGTCGAGCGAGTTTGCTTCTCTGATAATTCGCACGGAATGTGTTTGCCTCAGAAACGTTGTTTTTGGCAGCTGAAGCTTCTGTTTCTTGCTTTTCGTCCCAAGCATTTGAGTATGATGTCATTTAAAGATGGCACCAAGATTAAACAGATATCTTTGGGATAAAAATTAGCCAGCTGCCAGGAAGTCGGGGGTGGCAGTAAACACCGGAGACTGCTGTCACTTGCATAGACTCTCAACAAGCCATTTCATCGTCTTCCCTGCCTCTCCTGAGGTGCTCGCCTCGGTCCAGGCTGGCCCTCGCTGACTTCTTTGTGCCCGGGGGTGTCACGTCTAGGGCCAAGCCTAACATCCAGTCTCGATGGAGAACAGGGTAAGCTGCGTGTCAAGATCATATTAATGAAAGGCCTAGCATTTAATGTCACTGTCGTGCTTTGCTGGGAAGTAAAACAGTTACACTAAAAGTTGACTTAATAAAATACATAAATGGGGAAGTGTCGTGTTACCGGTTGGAGATATTTTGATCAACGGGACTGGGGAGAAATGTTCACATATTGTAATGCTCACATTATAAGCTAAACAATGCGATTGAATGTATATACCAAAAAGAAATAAATTAAATAAAAAGAATACATAAAGTGCCTCATAATGCCTGTGAAATTTTGCACCATTTGTGAAAATATTTAAGGAAATATAACTCATTCTTCCAATGTCCTCAGCACACATCCTACAATTTCAAAATAACTTTTCTATGTTGATAGACAGGATCAAAGAGTGCAAAGGCACAGGCCTAGGATTCTGGTCTCAGCGTGACTGTTTTACATGGCACCCGCGTCTGTAAGAGCCTATGGGCAGCATTCTTTGAAAGGCGTAGGCCAAGTAGAGCATTACTCTAGAAAACCATCATAATAGAACATAAAACAGCATTTCACTGGGAAGAAGAAATGAATATTCCTAAAATAGAGGCTTTAGAGTTTTTGAGTTTAACATCAAATTACGTATAAAATAACCAGGAAATGCCCCAATTTCTTATTTTTTAGAATTACTTATTTAATTTTATTTATTATCTTTTTAATTTGCTATACGATGTATGAATTGACCAGAGAGAGACAGAGAGAGAGAAGGAAAGTGGGAAAAGCAAGTTGCCAGGGGTCTAGTCCTGAACCACAGTTGGCCATGTGGGAGTCCAGCACCTTAACCACCACACCACCTGCTGGCCTCACTGTTCCAATTAATTGATGTAATTTTCAACATAAAAGATATGAGAAGATTCTGGGACCAGCAGTTAGCGTAATGGCTATGTCTCTGGACTCCCATGAAGTCGACTGCGGTTCGAGTCTTGGACCCTGTGGCTAAAACTCACACCAGGTGGTTGTGCGTGCATGCCCAAGATCCCGAGAGGAGAATGGAGGAGAAAGGATTGCGGCGTGGCCATCCCCCCTGGAGGGTGATTTGTCGCTTTCTGTCTCTCTGTCTCTCTCTGTCTTTCTGGCGGGCACATGTGCCCTATAGCAAAACCTTTCCAAAAAAAAAAAAAAAAAAAGATACATAAGAAGATTAAAAAAAATTATGAAATTGGGACCAGCAGTTAGTGTAATGGCTATGTCGCTGGACTCCCATGTAGTTAACCACGGTTCACGTCCCAGACCCAGTGGCTTAAAACTCACGCCGGGTGCGTGTGTGTGGGTGCCCAAGATCCCAAGAGGAGAATGGAGGAGAAGGGATTGCAGCATGGCCATCCCCTCTGGGGGGTGATTTCTCGCTTTCTCTCTCTATGTCTCTCTCTCTCTGTCTGGCGAGCGCACGCACCCTATAGCAAAAGCCTCTTCAAAAAAAAAAATATGAAATTAAAATGTGCATTCATTCTGATGCAGAAATATTTTGATACCCATGCATAATTTTGGCATAATACGCATTTCCCAGGATGTTTGGAAGACTGTTCATATTACCATAGCACCACTCTGTTCTCTTCTGAGGTATTAACCCCAGAAAGAACATGCACAGGTGAGTGTGTGTTTGGCCCACTGCCTGTGAGTAGCTATTCACAGAAGCGTCATGAGTGTAACCCGGAACTAGAAACAACACAAATGTCCATCATAGATGAGCAGGTGAACAATCTGGGTGGTCATTGCAAGGGGAAACATCACTCGGAGGTAAACAGAATGAACTACCAGTGTAATTACTCACTGAAGAAACCGAAATGTAATGCCCATTGAAAGAAACCAGGTTCTAAAGGCAGCGGACTGTGATTTACACCAAGTTCCGGAAGAGGTAAAGCTAGTTGCTAGAGAGCCGCCCGCTGTGCTGGGATGGAGAGGACCGAGTCCATCTCGGAGCACAGGGGCGTTCCGACGGGGTGCAGGTGTTTCAGACCTCCTCCTCACGGCGCAGGTGCGGACTGCTCTGTTGCTATGGCAATCCCCACAGCAGAGTTTCAGCGACTGTGCAAACAGGTGGCTTCCTACTTCCCGTGAATTCGGAAGCCTGCTTTCTGCCTAGACGCCCGCTGCCCAGTGCAGTAGACAACCGGCCACACGTGGCGACACTTAACTGTAAACTGAAGGGAAGCGTAACTTAAAACTCATTTCCTGAGTTGTTCCAGCGGCATTTCGAATATGTAATAGCCCTGTATGGCTGGCAGCTATCATAAGACAAAGAAACATGGAGAAAATGCCAACACTGCAGAGGTGCCCGTTGGTCAGTACGAGTCTAGAGCACAGATAAAGACTGTAGAGTGTCTTGCTCAGTAACGTCATCACTGAGTTGTGGAAGTCCGACTTCCGGGTACTCATATCCCAGATTGCTGATGTCATCCTTCTCAGAGGCCTGGTGTTGATTCCAGGTAGGTGGAACTTTACAGGGAGTCAGTCTCTGATGTCAAATCTTTCAAGTCTTTGACCTTCAGTAGCTTGCTTAAGGTGTTTTCATTTCCCTGTTTTATCAATGCAAAACCTGATAGTTTCTCTCTCGTTTGTGAGGCCATGGGACTTCAGGAAGAGCAATAAATAGCTACCATAGCCAGCCCCGGGTCATGGGCACGTGTGCACCCAGCATAAGCAAGGAGGTGTGAGTCCAGAGCCTTCCCATGAGGGTCAGCCCAGCAGGACGCTGACCACTGCACCCTCTCCAGCAGTGGTAAACTTGACATCCGCTAGCAGCTGGCGAGGCCAAGGGCCAGTGTGAGTGACTGGGTCACTGCAGAGCTCCTTGAATTGCAGTAGTCCCCCAGAGTCCATGCCACTTTTAGGAGTCTAGTCAGAGGATGCCAATCACGTCAGTCATCGTGACTGAAAAACAGGAATCAGGTCATTCCTTTCTAAAGAGAGTGAAAGAATGAGAAACTCAAATTGCATTGATTAAGAGTGCAATCATTTTTTTTTTTTTTGGAGAGATTTTCGCTATAGGGCACGTGCGCTCGCCAGACAGACAGAGAGAGACATAGAGACAGAAAGCGATAAATCACCCCCCAGGGAGTATGGTCACACCGCAATCCCTTCTCCTCCATTATCCTCTCGGGATCTTGGGCACGCACTCACACGTGCCCGGCATGAGGTCCAAGTCACCAGGTCCGGGACACGAACCGCGGTCGACTACGTGGGAGTCCAGCGACATAGCCATTACGCTAACTGCTGATTCCCAAGAGTGTAATAATTTCTGAATATGGTAATCATGAAAATCTTTGTTAAAATCCCACAATAAAAAGGTAGAACCTTTTTAAAACTTACACACACACGCACATTCTGTCTCACACACATACAAACAGAGAGCTATATGGGGCTTATATCCTTCAAGATGTTGTTATGGAAGATATGAAACTAAACAAACTTATACAAGTGGGAAGAAGAGTATTAGGCTACCATTCTGATTTCCCCAGGAAACCTCCTGTCCTTGAATTTAAGCTGAATTTCTGACACTAAGAAAGCATAGGGCCCAGCCACTGTGCCAGAGCTGTGTCTTCCTGGGCTGGAGACCACGTGACCGAATGCAGGTTTGGATGCCGGCTCAGTCTGAAGACAAGCTGGGTGCACAGGAGCCTGAGATCCCGTGGATGGAGAAAGGGGATCACGGAGTAGCCAGATGTTGAAGTTTCTTCTCCCTCTCCCTTACCATGCAAATGCACAGGCCATCAAAAGCAAAGAAACAAACCTGAAACTGAAAAAATAAAGCACAGCACTAATAATTCCAATGAACATAACTTCTGGCTCTTATGATTGTATAACAATAATTAGCAAATCCAGTGTTTGAAAAATACGTTGAGGTTCAGAAGGAACATCGCCATGTGGACAGCGTCTGCCCAGTCCCGCCATTCATCCTACTTCAGACAATGTATGTTGCATGCGGGTGGCACTGACAGTCTGTCAGCTAATAAAGCACATTTCTTTTGTATGTTTTATTAATGCTTAAGTTAATCCTGACGTGCTCCAAATTAGGAATCTTGAAAACACAGAATTTCAAAAGAAAACATGACATTTTCAGGTTAGGCTCACACTATTTGAAAAAATGTTAGCTAAAACTCAATTATGCAGATCAAAGCAAAGACAGCTCCACCAACACTCGAAACAGTCACCACATCAGAAATGTCGTGGCAGGACTGGTAAATCTGCGGGTCATAAATACATAGATTTTTAAGTGTGGCGACGTGTGAATTGGTTTTCACTTTTTTATTTTAAGGATATTTATTTCTTCCGTGAGCAACAGAGACAGTGAGAGAGAGAGAAAGAGCTAGTAGCCAGCAGGGTCTCGATCCCACTGTCCTCCCTATATGGACACATGTGTGTCCAACCTACTCAGGAAGGTCACTGGACACAAACCTGAAACTTTTTCCTGTGGGTCAGTTTCCCAGAACATTACGTTTTACCACTGAGCCGCCATTCAGTCCTCTGATTTATTTTTTAAGACATTCTTTTTTTTTTAGAGTTATTTATTTATTATCATTATTTTTCAATTTTGGCCAGAGAAGAGAGAGAGAGAGAGAGGGAGAGCAAGCTACTGGTTCCAGGACTCGAATCGCGATCAGTCATATGGGAGTCCAGTGCCCTTAACCACCACACCACTTGCCAGTTCTAATGCGTTAATATTTTTTCGTCACTAAAGTTTTACAAGATATTGGACTGGCAGGTAGCGTGGTGGTTAAGACAGTGGGTTCCCACGTGGTCTACCATGGTTGGAGTCCCAGACCTGGTGGCTTAAAAATCAGGCCAACGGGCCAGCAAGTGGTATAGTGGTTAAAGGCACTGGACTCCCACATGGTCGACCGCAGTTTGTGTTCCAGACCTGGTGACTTGAAACTCACGCCAGGTGCATGTGCATGCATGCTCAAAATCCCAAGAGGATAATGGAGGAGAAAGGATTGCAGTATAGACATCCCTGGGGGGGTGATTTCTCGCTTTCTGTCTCTCTGTCTCTCAGGTACTGCATGTGCCCTATAGCAAAACATTTCCCAAAAAGGAAAAGAAGACAAGAACCCAAAATCCTGAGAGGGACTGCACCATAGCCATCCCTCTTGGGAAGTGATTTCTCACTTTCCTCCCTCTCTCTACTCTCTCTTCAGTGAGTGCATTCTCCCTATGGCAAACAATAGAAAGGATTTACAGGTACCACGCATGTCGTGACTCAGTTCCACGGGTATTTACTGAGTGACTGTTTACCCTGAGCTGTAGTTCTGGGTCTTCAGGACAGCGCATGGTCAGTAATAGACCCACGTCCTTCAGAGGTGCCTGTCACTCACACGGTTAAGGATTGCTTGTGCTATACTTTCAACAATGCAGCATTTGGTTCATAATACAATAACTTTACAGATTTTCCACTAATAACTAGAGAGGAGGTCAGAGATGTTTTTATTTCTTGCTAAAAGAAGCAAATTGGGCGGTGATGTGGCGGTGACGGTTAAGGCACTGGTTCCCACATGGCCGACTGCGTCATACACTGAGTACGTGCGTGTGTGCCCAAAATCTCCAAAGGAGAAAGAGAGGAGAGGGGTTATGGCGAGACCAAGCCCCGTGGAGGGATGCTTTCTCACTTTCTCTCTCTCTCTCCTCTCTCTCTCGCAAGAGCATGCACCCTTTGCCAAATTAAAGAAAAATCTCTAAACCATCTTCTGACAGGGTGACCGTTTGCCTTAACAGATACAAATAATCTTGCTAGAGTTGCATTTGCTAAGTGCTACCAGCTCTGAGGTGGCGCCAGCCCTGTGCTGCTCGGACCAGGGAGGATAACAGTACGCCATGCACCTCTGCCACCTCCGCCAGGAGCCCGGCATCATAACAATTCATAACCTCGGAAACCAGCTTTTCATTTCTCTCCAGTGTCATGGGCTTGCCCTGGTACCATGACAACACAGGGACTTGGAGGAAATGAAATGCCATTCAATAAATATGACACCTCTGGGTGTCTTAAGGGTTCATTCTGCTGTGACATGATTAAGAACAAAGTGACCCGAGATGGAAGAATTTCAGAGTTTTGTCAGGTAGGGTGCACGCTTCGGATTGAATCTACAACTGCTGTGATTTCAGAGACCTTCAACGGCTGTCATCCCCAGGCATTGGCGTCCCTTCACATCTGGATTATACTCTGACAGCTGACGGGGATGAGCTGTGACCACAGCACAACATTTAATATTATCCAAGAGGGGATTTCAAGAGACAGGTTGACCTTTGGAAATATCACTGGCTTAGTAACTTTGAAGATGCTTTAATCTTGCAGGTTTGTTCACAAAGCATAAGGACCCACACGTTGAAAACTGTCACTGCCTACCAGTCACGTTGTACCGAAGCAGAGGTGTGTAAGCTGATCTGGGAGACTGTCCACAGAACAAGATCTCGAAACGTGTAACTGAGAGATAGGCTTTATCATTAAGAGTTCCCATCCAAGTTTCCCATTTCAATACCACATGAAAGAGTTTTATAATATTCTACCAAATATTCCAAATGCTTGCTTAGATACCATCCCTGTAGTACCAATAAAACAATGTACTTGACAGTACAACTTTCACCAGTTTTCCACTGTAGTCTTTGTTACTTAATCCAATAACATAGTCTTTAACTCTTTAAGGGCAGGGTCCATGTTTCAAAGTGTCCCCTCTGCCTGGCACAATGTCATATGATAGAGCATTGCTCCTCTGGTCTGGCCCCTTGTCCAGGAGAATCAGCCTCTCCTGGGCTTTGGAAAGTTGGATTCTCAGGCCCACCACAGACCAACAGAATTAGAAAATGGCCAAAGGGCCAGCAGATGACATAGTGGTTATGGACTCCCATGGTTGACTATGGTTCAAGCTCCAGACCTAGTGGCTTAAAACTTAGGACAGTCACATGTGTGTGCATGCCCAAAAACCCAAGAGGAGAATAGGGGAGAAGGAATTGAGGCATGGCCATCACCCTGGGGGGTGGTTTCTTGATTTTTGTCTCTCTGTTGAGCACACACACTCTATAGCAAAGCTCTAAAAAAGGAAAGAAAGAAAAAGAAGAGAGAAAGAAAAGAAAGAGAGAGAGAAGGAAGGAAGGAAGGAAGGAAGGAAGGAAGGAAGGAAGGAAAGAACAAGCAAGCAAGCAAGCAAGCAAGAGGAAGGAAGGAAGGAAGGAAGGAAGGAAGGAAGGAAGGAAGGAAGGAAGGAAGGGAAGGAAGAAAGAAAAAGGCTGAGCACAGCAGCCTGAGCTCTTCCAAGCCGTGCAGGTAGAAGCACCGTATTTCAGGTGGTGCTGACACATGCACATGTTGAAGAAGGCTGGGCTGGGCGCTGGAGGACCTGGCGCACTGGGAGCTCCAGCGTGGATGGTCTGCTGTCTCTGACGGAAACTCCAGGAACGTGGAACTCACCTCTTGAAGAACACTTTCAATCTTTGGAGAGTACTCAGAAATGTTAAAAAGCCTCTTATCTCAACGAACAATCTTCACAAACCAAGTGAGAACATAGCCATTACTATTCCCATTCTTAGGTGCTCGATTCTAAACAAGATATGCTTAATTCTAGTTGAAAATGATGACCAAACTCACAATTTTATGCAAACTATCTTTCTCTTCCTTGAAAGTAATTCATTCTCCAATTTTCAAAAATCTTCTTTGAAAATGTGTCAGAAATTCACTGTTGACTTGCAAATAAATTCCTGGTCCTCACCTTTGACAACCGTGTGGCTTAGACAACAGCAACCCTGGTATTCTCCCTCGAGGTCTGGAAGGTGCACCGCAGGTCAGGCCGCTCTCTAAGTGGGTGTCATCACAGCCGCAGTGCCCTGGGTCAGGCGCTCCAGCTCTTGGCAAACCCTGGCTGCTGTTTCCCGTCTCTGTCCTTCCTGGTTTCACTCCCTGACTCTTCTCTCCCTTCAGCTTAAAAATCTTTTTTTCTTGTTGTTCTTTTTCTTTCTTTTCCTTTTTTCTTTTCTTTCCTTTTTTTTATTTTTTTGTGCCCTATAGCAAAAACCTCTCAAAAAAAAAAAGCAGAGAGAGAAAGCTAAGTACAGTTTCTTTACTTCATCTTTTAACATTTCCCATCGAATCTTAAATAAAAACCTTTATTAGCCAACTGGGGGCTGGTAGTTAATGCAGCTGGATCCTGCATGGCTATCTGCATAGTTGGAGTCCCAGACCCAGTGACTTGAAATACATGCTGGGTACTTGGGCATTCATGCTCCAAAAATCCCGAGAGGAGAATGGAGAAGGGACTGCGGCATTGCCATTCCCCCCGGGGGGTGACTTTCTCTATCTCTCTGTGGTGAGTGTGTGCGTCTTCTGGTAAATTACAAAACAAGAAGAAAAACGTGTTTCTTTTTGTTTTTACATTTTTGCTGATAATTTAGATTTCAAAATCTCTTTAGCATTGTTTTGAAGTATAAACTGATCTTTCATTTTAGTGTTTCTGTTAGAGTTCTGTTTCCAAATAGGTTTCTCTTCTGGTTTATACACACTTGTTCTCATATTTATCTCTCTTAGAAGTTATAGAGAGATCACACACCTGCCACAATACCAATAAACCTTGAAAACACTAGGCTGAGCGAAGCAAGGTGGCCCAAAACGTGCAACTCTACTGTGTAAAGAAACTAGAGTAGCCACAGTCATATAGACGGGAAGCACAGTTGTGGCTGTCGGGGGCTGGGCGGGGCGTGGAGAGGGGGTGTTAAGTGGACTCAGAGATGAAGCGTGGGAAGACCACAAGCTCTGCAGATGCATGGCGGGAAGGCTGGACCAGAATCTCCTCAGTGCCACCACACTGGACACTTCCAAATATTCCAGGTAGTAAGTTTTAAGTGATGCATATTTGATGACAAGTAAAAAGGAAGAGAGACCCAGCCTGGGGTACAACTGGGGGCAAACCGACCTGCGGGGCTGGAAGCCACATGGCTAGCGAGTTCAGAGCTTGGGCTGGCTGGGAAACAGCACTGGGTGGGCGCCCAAGGTCCCGACGTGCTGCAGGGGTGGGGAGGAGGGGTTGTGAAGCAAGACCACGTCCAGGGTCTCTCTCTCTCTCTCTCTCTTTTATGGGCATGCAAATGCTATCTATCATAAATAAAATAAATAAACTTTAAAAATAAATAAATAAAGAGAATCTTATTCATACATTTAAAGTAAATGCCTGGAAAGCATGCTCCAAAGTGAATGCTACCGCTAAGGGCAAGCCTGCCTTTGTAAGGAGCTGGAGCAGTGACTACTTCATACATTTACCCAAGTCAGCTGGGATGAATGAAAAACTAGTCTGCCCGCGCGGATCCTCGTGCACCCCCAGGTTTAAAACTCCACAGGTTTACTGCTTCAGAAAGGAGGTGAGGGCTGCCAGCTGTTCTAGACTGTGCCTTTCTTCTGGTAAGTGTGTGGCCATTCAGAAGCCTGGGCTTGAGGAAGGTCTCCAACGCTCACGTCCCCCGGCTGGCAGGTGCTCTACGGAGAGGGGGCTCCAGGAGGGAGACAGCTGGAGTCGGCTCGCGGAGTAACCAGGACCGCGAGCTCTGCCAACGTGCCTGCCACACGCTCACCTCATCGCTGGCACTGGAGGTGGCCCTGTAGCGTTTTGGTCACCGAGCTTCCCTGCTCGTGTTACTAAGAAAATATTTTCTAAGTTTAAATAATACAGTTTAAAAAAATGTATGACTTCAAAAGCTTTAGAATAAACATTGATTTTACTGACTCACAGAATATATGTTGGTGCAAAGGAAGAACTCCCTCAAAATCCAAAAGATGACCAGACCGTGGAGTTCAGATGGCATTCCACACCTGAGCGTGAGGAGCAGGTGTGCGGGCTGGGCCAGCACCACGGAGCCGTCACTCCGCTGCGGGACTTGCTTCTCCACCTGGATTCTCCTCTCCAGCCTTTGACCCTTAGATATGAGAGTAGCACGAACCATGAGTGTAAAAGCATGTCTGTGAGTAAAGTAAACGGAAGTCTATCCAAAGGTAATATTTACCTTTCGGACAGAAAACTTCACAGTCCTTAAAAGGAAACTAGAAAGTGACAAAGACTCTCGTTTGACCACACTGAAGTTACGTCCTCTGAGTCCTTTTGAAGATGTACTTTCTTGGGCTGGCAGGTGGCGTGGTGGTTAAGGTGCTGGCCTCTCACATGGTCGACCGCAGTTTGAGTCTCAGACCTGGCAGCTTGCTTTCTCTCTCTCTCT
>NW_006203879.1:175325-177318 GCF_000334495.1 Tupaia belangeri chinensis
CTCTCTCTCTCTCTCTCTCTCTCTCTGTCCCTCTCTGGTCAAATTAAAATAAATAAATAAATTTAAATAAAATAATTCTTTTTAAAAAAAGAAATAATTTCTTCAAATTTCTTTATTTCTTTCATGAGTTTGAAAAAAGGACAGCACTTCCATCAGAGCCCTGCTGCCTTGGTTTGCCCTCAGCCAGCCCTGGATCGTGGGCATGGCTGTGCCTGATGGGCTCAGAGGTCTCTGGGTGAGAGTCAGGAGGAACCCCCACGTGGTTCACCCTTGCAGAGCACTGCATCCCCCTGGGGCACCAGGTCACCACGTCCCCCTGGGGCACAGCATCTTCCAGGGCACAGCATCCTCCTGGGGCACAGCATCCCCCTGGGGAGCCACATCTTTCTGGGGCACCACGTCCCCCTGGGACACTGAGTCTCCCTGGGGAGCCACGTCTTTCTGGGGCACCACATCACCACGTCCTCTTGGGGCACCGCATCCCCCTGGGGCACATCGTCCCCCTGGGACACCACCGTCTAGCCCCGAGTCCTTCCTGCCTGTCCCCCCTCTTGGACCTCCTTCTCTGTCCTTGTAGAAGCCAACGTGAGCAAGAAGCCTGCTATGACAGGTGGGTGAAAATCCCCCCGACATATCTGACCACCCTGCACACCTTATCACCTTAGTCACCTTCGGCCAGAATTCTGTGGACTGGGTGTTGTGAGAACCTGGGGCCTGTCACTCCTTTGCAGGAGGAGAAATTTTGCACCCCAGCTTCTTGGCTGTAAGTCCCCACTGAGCTTAGTCTCTCTCCATCGCTGTGCACAGCCAGCGCTGTGGTCCCTCCACTGCCAGGGTGCCCCACCTTGAATAATATCCTCCTTCACTATCTTTAGCAAGTGTCATGAGTAATTTTTCCTTCACCTCGTGGGTATCACAACTCAGACAGGCTCAGAGGCATCTCTGGACCCAATGTGTACCTCTGCAGTTTCAGTCTTCGTCTTCACTGCTAACCACTGAGCAGGGGCCACTGGGGAATTTGCTCCTGACCAGGGCAGGGTGGGGCCTCCTTGAACACAGTGAGGGCAGATCGTGTTGTTAGACCCGAGTCTATGCTCTGCACAGGGTTAGACTCACAGGGATCTTTAGAAGGCAGCTAGAGGTCTCCCATCTGGCCTTCTATCAGGGCTGGGACGATGTGCCTGTGGGCTGAGCCCAGACTGGGAAGCCCTTCCTGCTCCATGTTCCCAAGGAGGGAGTGCTGACCCCCTGGGCTGGCACTGCTCCTGGCTGTCTCACTGGGGCCACTATGAAATGCCCGGGCTGAATTTTGCCCTGTGTGTCTTCCTGAGGCCTCTCTGTTTTACTGGATCTTACTTCTCCCACCGGGCCTTCTCACCTGACTGAAACCCCCAACTTTATTTTTTAAGTTTATTTCATTTTATTTCTTCCATGATATAAAGAGACAAAGAGACGTAGAGGCAGCACTAAGAGTGTTTTACGCCACAACCCACGCCCAGCCTCAGACAGCCGGGATCATAGCACATGCACCCACAGGTAGAGACCTCTGCTGGGATGGGAAGCCGGTACCTTCCTGTTGGGTGCAGAGTCACGGGCCCTGTGTCACCGATGAGCCACCCTGCTGGCCCTAACCCCTCCTCGCAGCCCCACTGACTGCATGCTCCTCTGGCTCTGCCCCTTCAGTTCTTGCTGTCGTGATTTTGCTGAGGAACTGCAAAGGCCTCTTAGGCATGCCATCTCCCTAAACCAGCTCTCCTACCCCTCTTCCCTCCACTTCCTTTTCTCGCTTCTCCTCATTCTGCCTTTTACCGCGGTCCTCCTGCCTCACCCTCCTGGGTCACTGGGATCGCAGCAGGTGCAGCAGCTCCCAGGCCACCTGGGAGTGAGAACCAGCCCTCCTGTGGCCCGGACTGCAGAGCACAGCTTCCGCCACAGGGCCACGTGGCTGGGCCCAGACCGGGCATTTATATCTGTTCACTCTGGCTGGTTTTCA
>NW_006203879.1:177827-190357 GCF_000334495.1 Tupaia belangeri chinensis
GTGGAGCAGATGCAGAAAGAATATCCCTTATTTCTGATGTTTCTTCTTGGTAATTTTCCACCCATGAGCCCCATCCTGCTGTCTAGGTCCTCAGAACCAAAGCCAATCTCTCTCCTCCACTGGAAGACCCCATTGAAGTGGGCCCTGCACCAAGTGCTTGAGTGAAGACTGCCATCTTTAACAAGAGTCAGCTGAATTTTTATTAAGCAGAGGCATTTAAAAATGTATGCATTTCTGGGGCTAGCATATGACGTGGTGATCAAGTCACTAGATTCTTAAATGGCTGGTCATGGTTTGAGTTCTGGACCTGATGGCTTGAAAATCGTGCCAGGTGCATATGTGTGTGCCCCAAATCCTGAGAGGAGAATGGAGGAGAAAGGTTTGCACCGTGGCCATCCTCCCTGAGGGTTGATTTCTCACTTTCCCTCTCTCTGTCTCTCTGTGTCTTTCTCTAGCAAGTACAAGTGCCCTATGGCAAAAACTGAAATAAATAAATAGATATGTACATATATATATTTCTATCACATTTATATAGTTACTTATTCAAAAAGAGCAAAACAAAAAACTCACTTTGGATTATGATGTTCTGTGAAATAGAATTCATGTATATACGAACAGATTGAAAAGTATCAAGGGCTTATTGGCAAGTATTCACTGGGGCAGTGGAGCTGGGATTGAACTTGTAAACAACGAGGAAGGTGCCACGCCTTACCACCCTGTTACTCCTTGGCTGTAGGCACATCCCGCTTCAGGCCTTGCAGGGTTCATGCCCAGTGCTTCTCGCAGGCCTCCGGGGCCACCGGCCTCCCTGTGCTGTGTGCTCCTTCGGCAACGCCGAGTCAGGCGCTTCCTGCTCCTAGCCCACAGTACACAGTGTAGACTAGATGTGCAGGGAAGAGGCCGCGCAGTGCGCCGATCTGACTGAGATGGGTGAAAGACCTCACAGACGCCATGGAGAAGGCCGTCCGCGGAGGGGCTGAGGGCCACTTTGCAATCGCATCTCATAATTTTCCTTCACACAACAAACTGTACTTGGGCACTACCACGTCGAGCCTGTTTCCCCCACAGTCCCTTAAATGCTCAGCGCCCGTTTGGGTAACAATTTCCACAGTGTGACTTGGATTAGTGCGCAGTGCGTGCCCTGGGAAGGGGCTGTTCCTGTCTCAGTGACATCTGATGCGGTTCCTCACCTGCTGGCCGAGCATCTACAGTCTGGTGAGATGCCGTGTGAGACCCACGTTCCTACATCCGTGCCCACTTTCCAGCTGGCACCTTTGTTCCTGTCTCAGGTGACTCTCACCTGCAGGGTGAAACCCACCGGGCGGGCAGCCACTCCCCAACACAGCTTCACATCAACCTGTCAAACGGCGGGCTGTCCTCTCGGCTCTGCCTGCCTCTCCCGATACCTGGCCCTTCCCACGTGGCCTTCCAGGGTGACCCGACATCCCCACAGCTTCCCCAGGCAAAGCTCGAAGGTCTTTAACTCCTTTCTTCAAAACTGATACCAAGTCACTAATGAAGTGCAGTAAATCTTTTCTCCTTAACAGAGAACGAAACGATGTTTGCCTTTTTTTTTCTTTGAACTCTAGAAAAGTGAGTGACTCGTTATTAAAAATGCTCCTTTCTTTCCATTCTTAAGAACTCCTCCTCAGTTCGGGCTCTATTATATTTCTCCTAGATCGTTAAATACCCACAGAGGGGAGGATGATGGCCTTTTCCATGAATGGCACCGACGAAATTGGTTTTCCAGATGAGAAAATCCCAAAGAACACCAACTTTCACATCACACTCCACTGGTAATTAATCCACTAGTAATTAACTCAAAATGGACCCTCGACTTAGACACGAAAGGCAGCACAGTAGCGGGCGGCAGTCTTCTACATGAAAGGCACCACAATAGTGCCTCTCAGGCTGCTCAGAAGCCAGATCCACATGGGGACCATGGCTCCAGTCCCCCACGAGTCACTAGTCCGCCTAAAGTACACGGGCGTGCTTAAGACGCGGCGGGCAGGAGGGAGGCCTTGTGGTGTGACCAGACGCCGTGGAGGGCGCTCCTCTCTCCCTCCCGTCTCACTCTCACTCTCGGGCCCATGTGCAGGCTTTTGCTTTATCGTGGATAAAGAACAAACTAAAGGCCTCTGTAAGGAAGCGTAAGAGGGTCCTCATGACTTCGCTGGTATTAAAGAGGACTAAACAGGACTCATCACAATGGATTCCTCTATAATTAAGAAACTGCATTTCTAAAAAGACGTCATTAAGAGAGGGAGAAATAAAAGGCAAGCCGCTGCCCGAGAGAGTATATCTGCAATATCTGCCCAACCAATTGTGTCTGGACTATATATTTCAAAATCAATTAAGAAAAAGACACTCATGTTTCTAAAAGGAAAAAAAAAGAAAAGATTTAAATAGGCATTATACAGAAAGAGAGATCTAAATAGCCAATAAAATAAGCCAATGTGCTCAGCCTAGTAACTCACCAGAAAAATAAACCACACTGTGGGAGAAGGTGCGGTGCCCCTGCACACTGCATGCTGAGAGCTCACGCGACGAAGTGCAGAATTTCCACATGTGGCCTGTTGCATGTAAGTCAGTTAAACTACTTTTAAAACTTCTTTGGCTGTATTTATTAAAGCTAAAGTGTTTCCTACTCTATAACTTAGCAATCTTACCCCCTAGGTTATAAAAACAAATAAATGTATATATCCATCAAAAGATACATACAAATATATTTGTTGCAACCTCATTGATAATAGCATCAAACTGGAAATAGAATATTCAACAGAAGAATGGATTTGAAGTGTATGGAATACAATTAATTTCATATAGCAGCAAAAGAGAACTACTGCTATAGGTAACAGCAGAGATGAATTCTACAGACATGCTATGGAGCAAAAAAGTTAGACATGGAACAATACATGGGGTATCACTACACTTAATGTGACTTTCAAAATCAGGTATAAAGAACAGGAGATAGAATCAGAAAGATGTGTATCTCTCTCCAGGGGAAGGGTGTTCATGATACATGCCTGGCACATAGTTCTAAGTGCTGGAGATACTGTATATACCTCGACCTGGTTGATGGAAACTCTTCTATACCCAGCTGTGATATGTAAAAAGTCAACACATTGTACATTGAGGTTCATGTACGCAATTGTAGGTATATTACATCTCAGTGAATTACGGCTATTTACATACATAAAATTTTAAAAGATATCTTCCTGCCTGACTTATTCCCCTCTTTGTCACCAAGGAAACTCCCAAATATGCAGATCTCATCTTACTGGCTCCATGTGTGTCTTCTTTCGATTTTTTCCCATTGCTTTTAGGTAGAATCCTTGCATGAATTTGTCTAGTCTGTGCCTCCATACTGACCCCTGTCTCACACCCTTTTGAAACATACCATCCTGCTGTTAAAGTAAGTGCACGGCCCTCTTGTCTCCTAAATCCATCTGCTTTTCTAAAAGCCACTTCTACCAGGAACATCCTCAGCTCCTACTTTTTTAGATGGATAAGGTTTATTTAGACTCAGAATCAACTCAAGTGTTCCCTGTCCTAGAGAACTGCCTCCTGATTGCCATCCTGGACTGCAGTCTATATATATGTAGACGCCCATCTCATATATCCCATGCTGTTCTGCATTCACACCCATCACGGAGCATGGATTGTGGTTCACTGTGACTCTCTGATATTCCAGGGACTTTTCCCTCCCTATCCACAAATCTTTTCACATGGCCTGGCACATCGTGAGCATGTAATAAATATTAACTTATACAATAATAATTAAAATAACATGAACATTTTTAATATCTGAATAAATAATTTGCTTAACTTTCTAACTTCTCTCCTTGGCTCTAATCTAATTCATTTCATGGAGGTGTTCCAGTTCAATTTCTAAAATCTGTTATTGGTCACAATAGTATTGATCCTTCTGATGGTAAAAAATACCTATCTGTCACATTCTGTTCTAAGTAACGATAGCCCTCTTGTTTGTCCTTTTTTCTTCGAAGCTCTAGAAAAGTGAGTGACTCATTCTCAGTACCCTGGCTGGACTCCAGGTACCAGGCTTCCTTTAACCTCAATGCGTTCTTTCTCCTCTCCGTTCCTAACCAGCCCTCCCTGTGTGGAGCCCTCCCTCACCATGTGCAGGAGGGGAGGGTCTCCGGCCATCACAGAGCTCTCGCTTCCCCATAGCACTCGCAGGCTACGTCTACGTGGCTCCACCTGTGCGTGTGGCCTTGTGAGCAACCAAATGCACACTTGCATCCTAGACTGCAGGCCGCTCGCAGGCAGGCCCTGTGCATGCGGGTCCTTGCGTCCTGGACTGCAGGCTGCTGGGAGGCAGGCCCTGTGCATGCCGGTCCTTGTATCACCTCGTGACCTCTGCTGGGTCCCCACAGTACACTACATACTCCAGAACACGGGGCGTTTGGAGTGAGCGCTTCACAAAACTCTTACAAGCCGTTCTCAAGTGCCATCTCAGTGGACACAGAACGGTTGGTTTTGAAAGGAGTGAGTGAGTGTGCGTGTTGTCTGCTGTGTAAGCATACAGCTCCTAGGTAATAGCACGTCTACCCAAAAAGCAATCTAGCTCCTTGGGGACTGACAATGGTGTGCATCGCACTTACTGCTCCCTCGGATCTTCAAAGCATTTCACAAACACTAATTTCTTTTCCCAGCACTCCCCATCACGTAGGTGTCTGTCCTGCGTGTCACTTCCTACAGAGAGCTGTGGTGGGCCATGATTAAATTAAGCTTGCGAAGAAAACGCTGGACCATGGCAGCAGGCGTAGCGCACTGTGGCAGTGGCAGCAAGAGGAGAAGCAGAATTGGCTTTGAAAATGTGCTTTTGGCTAGTGGTCTTCCATTCCTTGCAATGAAATTAGAAAGCACTTTGATAAATGTCAGTGAAGTCAATTGTGGTAGAAAGAAGTTTGCCATTTAATTGAATTATTAATAAAGATGCTTGCACACTATTTTTATTCTTATTTCATCTTCGTGTCTTTCTCCTTTGATCCTTGCCAGTAACCTTGACTTACACTGCCATTACCCATAAGAATGTGGAAATATAATTGGTACCGACCCAGATGTTGGTAGAATTTAGATATTCTTTACATGTATCAAGCCTACTCTTCATTTGCTCATCCGAAACAAGTCTTGCCAACAACAGGACAGTTCATTTCACTTTAAGTTTTTTCCCTAATCAGCTTCCTTTTTATTTTATGAGGTAAGGAAACTTTTGACCTATAATAATTGATTAGTTGCTACTTGTACAAATTTTCTGAGGAGCCTCTCCATATTATTCACAGCAGAATTCACTCACATGGGTTGCGCACTCCCACCCCCAAAACTTGAAGTCTAAACTATCAATACTTCCAAATCTGAAACGTTAAAGCACTGATATGACACCACACGGGGAATTTCACAACTGTCCTCGAATGCTGCAACACAGGGCTGGCCCAGAGTGCAGTGGTAAGGTGCTGTGCAGAGAGAGCTGAGCCCCACACGGCCAACCACGGTTCGAATCCCAGGCTCAGTAGCTTGAAAAACAGTCCAGGGGCATGAGCAAGCATGCCAGATCCTGATGGGAATAAGAAATGCAGGAAAAGGAACTGCGGCATGACCATGTTCCATCTGGGGACATTTTCTCTCCCTTTGTCTCTGGCAAGTACATGTGCCTTCAAGCAATTTTAAAAATTAAAACACTGCAATCCAAAACTATAGCATAAAAAATTATCTTCGTGCTATTTCTATAAGGCATGTATGAAACATAAATGAATTTCTAGTTTAGACTTGGGCCCCATCCCCAAGGTATCTCCTTGTGTATGTGCAAATATTTCAAAATCTTAAAAATCCATAATCCACAATAGTTATAGCCTCAAACAGTCCAAATAAGGGATTCTAAACTATATTTATCTCTGATCGGGATAAAAGATGGAGGATGAGACTGGGGCCGCCATTCCTGTCGCCTGGTCCCCCCACGAGGCCTCACCTTGGTACCTTGGCCACGTGCTGTCCAACCACTGTCCGACGAACACTGGCGTGGCCTGTTCCTGAGTGCGTGCTGGAGTAGCATACTCGCATTCTCCTGTCTATTCTCATGCCCAGTGTGGCCCATGGTGTGGTCTGTGGGAAAAGTCATGAGGCATTTTTGCAAGGAAAAGTACAGCATGACTTTTGCACAACCCGATAGTACGATTCACACGCCATCGGTGGGTGCGGCACGTCAGATGACTGAGGTCACTTTTCTTTCTTCCTGTGCAGCAGCAAAGGCAGGGTGAATATCACAGGGAGTTTCTACGGAACAATTACTTTAGCTGAAGTCTCAGCCCTAAAGAACATTCATCAATTTGACTAACACAGTTTTGACTGATTTCAGTAGATGTGAAAACTCCAGTGAAATCGTGTTGGATATCTTTTTCAGAGCCTGTGATACCAATCTAGTAAATAAACTGTCACAGCCAGACAGAACAAATCATGCTACTGTTCATGTGGCCTTATCTAACAGCAGACAGATTGTAAGATGAAACTTCGAAATCAGACCTCACAGCAGCCTCGGCTTTCAAAGCTCAGATAACAACTAGCAAACTTCTCAAATACACTCGAAGCTGATACAGAGAACAGTGTGAGTGGTAGGCACGTGTGACAGCCATCTAGAATGAAACCACACCCCTCCCCGAGGCTTCTGTATCTAACCAGGCTTCGTGAGGAGAGTAAAGAAATGGTAGAGGCAAGGACATGTCACTTTGGGAAGGTTGCTCGGCCTACAACTTTACATTGATTCCTCAAGTGCTGATATAATTTAAGGTTTCAGATAAAATGATGGCAGTAAAGAGACGAGGGGATCTTGAGCAGGAACCAGGTCTGGCTCTGCATCTCTGTCAAATGTTTTCAAATGAGCTAATTGATCTTGCTAGAGACTCAGGTGTTAGCTTTGCTGTTGTTGTATTAGTTTTTTTAGTGTTTTTTATTTTTATTTTATTTATTTATTTATTTTTTTAATCATAGAGTGTGTGAGCTCCCCAGAGAAAGACAGAGAGGGAAAGTAAGAAATCCTCCCCTAGGAGGAATGGCCATGCCACAATCCCTTCTTCTCCTTGCTCCTCTTGGGATTTGGGGCTTGCTTGCACACATGCCCAGTGTGATTTTTCAAGCCACACAGTCCAGTACTAGAACCATGGTTGGTCATGTGGGAATCCAGTGCCTCAACCACCATGCCACCTACAGGCCTCAGAGGGTATGCGTTCTGTCAGAGAGAGAGAGGGAGAAGGCGCCCCCTAGGTGGGTGTGGTCACACTGCCATACCTTCTCCTCCATTTCTACATCTTATGAGGATTTGGGGATGCATTCACATGTTCTTGAGATGTTTCTAAAGCTACCGGGCTGAGATTCCAACCATAATGGGATCTGGCCACTTACCCCCCACATACACATACACACATACACACATACACTTTATTTCTTTAGTGATAGAGCACATGTACGCACAAGAAAGAAAGTGAAAGAGAGAGTGAAAGAGAGGAGAAGGATGGAAGGAGAGAGAGAGAGATGCATCTTCAGCCCTCCTGCTCATTGGGGTCTCTGGGACTATGTAATCCACCCAGTGTGTTGCAGAGCTGGCCAGGGGATCTGAAGTGTGGTTGGCATGTGGATTCCTGTACCACAGCCCAGTAAGCTATGAACGTGTACCCAGGCTGGGTTTTTGGGTCCCTAATCTTTAATATAAATATATTGAATTTGATTACAATATCTTTTGACTGAAAAACAATAAATCAATAATAATAAGGATTATAGTAATAATGTTCAATTATTTAATGATTTTAAATTGTTTATTAAAACTGTTTAAAAATTTTTAGAACTTTATATATTTAAATTAGTTATAATTTTAAATAAAATTTATATATTTTAATTTAGATACATCATTTTAAAAATAACTATTTAATTTTATTCATTATTATTATTTTTCACTGTGACGGAGAAGAGAGAGAGAGAATGGGAAAGTGAGAAAGTAAGCCACCAGGTCCAGGACTGGAGCCGCAGTTGGCCACATGGGAGTCCAGCACCTACACTACACACTACCTGCTGGCTCCTTGATACTGTTTTTTGTAAAACAGGATTTGTGCTGGCTAACTAATAATCTAGTATATGTTAAGTTCAATCATATAAGACATTAAAATATTGTATTCCATCTAGTTTTAGAAATAAAAGAAATCTGACAACAAAAAGGTGTCTCCACGCCCATACAGAGGCGCGAGGCCACTGCTAAGTGTGCAGAAAGCGTGAAGGTTTATCTGCGTGTAAAGTAGTATGAAGTAAGTGTGCTAGGACACAGTCTCACACGGGGTACAGCAAAGCGGGGGACAGCAGAGGCTCCTGCTAGCTCACGTGCCCAGGTCTTGAGATCTCCTCCCACAAGCTAACTGTACAACTGACCTTTGTGCATGTCTAAAGGTCACTTGGCCTGTGACCCAGACGGTATCTCCCCAGTATAAAAACCAACTAAGTGACCGGACTTAATCCCAGGACAGACTCGTCTCTACTGCAAAGTTTAGAGTAAGAACTTAGATCCACTGCTTCCAAGGAAACACCTGAATAAAGAAGAAAGGAGAAAATATCTCTGTGCCCTTTTCTAACAATGAAAATAAGTCGTATTCATCCTTAAACCTCCACAGTAGTTCTTTTTCTTTATCTTTTCCAAAATATTGAAACCACTGTCTTCAAATACCTATATTGTGCTTCAGTGATGGGATTTCCTTGTTTGCGAGACAGAATTTAAGGTACGTATTCCTCAGTCCAGTTTACTCTTAAGATGGGTATTATTGAGAGGTATATCTTCACATCTACAAAACCATGTTTCTTCATTCGTTAGTATTGCTGTAGCAGAAGACCTGCGATGGGCGATTCATAAGGAAAGAGGTTTACCTGGATCATTGTTCCGGTGTCTGGGAAGTCCAAGAGCACAGGCTGGCCTCTGGTGTCACATCACGACTTGGACAAAAGAACAGAAAATAGGCACGTGCAGAGAGACGGGGCGACCAGCTGACTTCATATCCTCCCACTTTCTCGGGAACTAATCCATGAGGACCCGCTCCCCTTCAGAAGCCGGCACTGACCTATTCGTGGAGGATCTGCCCACCTGTCTCCGCCACCTCCCACTGGCCTCATCTCCCCACACTGCCCCCTGGGGGCCAGACAGCAGCATAAACTTCAGGGAGACACAGATCATGCCGCCATGTTTGTTCCTTGAGGAAAAAAATCAGCATTCTCTTGGAACCAATGATTACCTCAGATGAGACTCTAATTTCTTCACTTCACGGTTCTGTCATTGGATAATGTTTAAGGAAAAATCACAATTTTGAGTCCCGCAATTTTTCTCGGTGTTTGAGATGTGGGGAAAGGTTTTGGTGACCTGCAAAGAGTTCATTTCTAAGCCTAAAATAGGAAATATTTATTTCTAGATTACCCGGACAATTTTAAGTTTTTTCTTTTAATAAAATGTTTAATTTAGCACACCTTTTTAGAACAGGTCTTATTTCTCATGCCCTTTCTTATTGGGAGACAAAAGATTAAAATCAAGAAATTAAAATTTTTTCTCATCTTTGCTTTCTTTTTTTTAATTGTCAGGATATATGTGTGTTTACCAGAGAGAGAGACAGAGGGAGAACATTCCCCCCAGTGGGACATGGGCATACTGTCATCCCTTTTCCTCCATTTCTCTATACTGTCAGAATTTGGGGCATCTGGCACTTTTTTAAAGGTTTTTGCTATAGCGGGTGTGCCCTCACTGGAGACAGACAGAGGGAAAGTGAAAGAGACAGAGAGGGAAAGTAAAAAATCGCCTACTGCGGGGGATGGCCACGTTGCCATCCTTTGTCCTCCATTCTCTTCCTGGGATTTTGGGCATGCATGCTCATGTGCTCAGCATGAGCTTCAAGCCTCCAAGTTTGCAACTTGAACTGTGATCAGCCATGTGGGAGTCAACGCCTTAACCAGTATTCCACCTGCTGGCCCCAAACCTGGCATGTTTTCATGCTGCTTGGGCTGGGGTCCAGCTCTCTTAACCACTAGGCGATGAGGCCAGACCAAGTTTTTCTGTTTCTTTACACTTGCACAATCAACTCACAGATACTTAGAATAATAATCTAATAAACTGTCTTGAGATAGAATTACTAAGTCTGTAACCTACTTAGTTACAGACTCAGCTCATCCTATTTCCTCCTTCATTTATGTGCTCACTCCAGGGTAGTTTTAGGAAAAAAAATCTATGCCCCACACATACATGCACACACGCCCCACATGCACACACACCACGCACACATACACATACACACACATACGCACGCCTCATCCTAGTCCTATTTGCAGCAATAGTCAGAACACTTCCAAACTGGGTATTTTGATTAAAATGATGTCTGAAAGGATCTTGAGAATTAGAAGCTTGGGAAGCTTCTGGATTCGGATTGGGATGGGTATATTCCTACTGAGGAGGATTTTATGAAAACGTGGTGTGTGACCTCGAACTGCAGATGGAAAGCTCATCGGGCATAGTACCGCAGGGTGGGGTGATGGCAGCTATGCGGGTCCCCGTGGGCTGGGGTGCAAGGTCGGAGCACAGGTAGGTCAGCTCTCGTCTATGTTCCAATCTGGAGCATGACCTTTACCTCCAAGTCCTTTCAATAGATGTCAGAGAGGAGCACTACCTGTGACTGTTCTGCCCAGATTTCAAATTAATTTTCTTTAAATAATGATCCTTGTTTAATGTAGTCTACCTACAACTACTAGCTGCTCTGAATGCATGGATCCCCTGTTTCACTTTTCCTTTCATTATGCCCACAGTATATTCAAACTTGATCTGCAAAACATTTCACCTGATTGGCTGTCAAATTTTATCTGCATTAAAAGTGAAAGTCAAGGAGATTTCCAACTCTCCTCCACTAGATAGGAAAATTAATGAGCCTTTATTTTCTAACTGAAGTATCTGACACTCACATCTAACCAAATCGAATGTGATTTATATCATATTTTATATGGCAAGGTTCACCATTGCTATTTTATAGCTACAATATGAAAGAGTCATAAAGAAAAGGACACTAACAAAGACTCAAGAAAAGGACCAATATATTATTGTTTTTAACTTTCAAGAGAAAATATAGACTGAGTTCCGTGCAAAGACAGTTCTGTAGAATAATTTAGACTAATTTAAAAATCAGGTTTTCTATAGCACAATCTAATACCCTGTGAAATACAATAGTGGAATCAGCTTTTAAGTAGTGGGATGACTCACCTTTTATTTTATCTCTCTTTTTTTTCTTTTTTGGAGAGGTTTTTACTTTAGGGCACGTGCAATTGCCAGAAAGACAGAGAGAGACAGAAAGGCAGAAAGTGAGAAATCACCCCCCCAGAGGGGATGGCCATGCCACAATCCCTTCTCCTCCATTCTCCTCTCGGGATCTTGGGCACACACTCACACACACACACACACACACACACACGCCTGGTGTGCGTTTAAACCACTGAGTCTGGGACTCGAACTGTGGTCGACTACATGGGAGTCCAACGACACAGCCATTTCGTCAACTGCTGGTCCCTCACTTTTTATTTTAAGCAAATATGTTTACATTTGAGATAAATACAATATTATCATATATATGCATACACACACACATATATATCATTTATATAAAAATGAAGTACAAATTCAGTCTTTAGGAGGGATAGACTTTATTCTGTAGCTTTTGCCTTAAGGAGAAATGCCAGATCTAGAGAATTCATGTTACCTCAGAGGACAGAGTCTCCGAGTGCAGAGAAATGGAAATATCTCACTTTGCAATTTTATTTCTTGGAGTTGATTAAGTCATCTGGGAGGAAGATAGAATATTCTGGTTTAAAATTCACCAAACACTATGCTAACACTCACTTAAAGCTCCAGAGGCCTGGTGGTCCACCCATGATCCAAAACCCAGATGAACTTTGGTTACAGTCATGGCATACACTAAAGATGGATAGTGATTAAATGACAATTTTAGAAGTGTCATAAAATATAATAGAGCTTCTAGATGTGGCACTTGATTACTCAAGGAAGAGAAGGTATGTGGAAAGTCTCTGCCTCCGCTGTAGTAGGAGATGGTCAGTCTGTGACGTGCTGATCCTGAGTCTGCCATTCTGCCTGGCTACATTTTTGTACAAACAAACAGGCCTGTTGGAAATGCTTGATTCAACATCATTTCACTAAAAATGTGTTAATAATTATTCAACAGGAAGAATTAAGATGGGATCCATGCCAGAACAACTGCTGTGCTCACAGTTCAATACCGTGACTGACCAATGGCTCTGCAGCAGCGTAGAGAGCTTCCTACCCGGGGCACCCTGGAACTGTGCTTGGCCATATCCAGACTGATATTTTAATTAACAACTGAAGTGAAGAGGTATTAGTAAAGTTTTTGTAAATTAAATAATAAATAAATTGTATAATGCATTAAGCTTATTTTAAGGCTAAATATATGGACCAAAAGATAACATATTAAGATATATAT
>NW_006203879.1:190702-194681 GCF_000334495.1 Tupaia belangeri chinensis
TATATGGTAGAAAAGATGACATATAAAGATATATATATATATATATATATATATATATATATGTGTGTGTGTGTGTGTATAAAACATAGAACATATGTTATATATGATATATATGTGTGTATATATATATAAAACATAGAACATATGTTATATATGATATATATGTGTGTGTGTGTGTGTGTGTATATATATATATGTATTAGGGCCTCAACAACTGACTTTAGTTCCCAGCGCTGGGACAATTACCTTCAGAGAAATGCTCCGGGGCTGGAGCACACAAGCAGCTCAGTGAAGCAGGGCTGCGCTGTAGCTGCCAGGACTGATCTGGCCTCTGGTCACCAGCAGAGGGGTGTGGACTCCACTGCACTTATGGTGCCTGTGTTCCATAACATCACTGTCAACTGGGCCATTGAGAGCCAGGCTTGGAGGGGAAACAGCGCTGGGTCCCTGCGAATCCTGGGTGACGTTTTTTGACAACTAAGCAGCACAGAACTTCGATTTCTGTGCATCTCTGTTGAAAGACGCCTTATTTGATGCGTATGTGCTTCATGAACACCGACTGAGGACGCGGCACGGCCACTCCTCCCTGAAGGACACTCTCCAACATGTGTAACCCAGGACTGCCCCTGCAGGGCCCGCATGTACGCAGGGGCCCCAGGCGCATGTCAGTACTGCTCCAGGAACACCTTCAATGCTGAAGTCACCACCCAAAGGCCGGAAATGAGAAAGACGTGGCACTCCATCACTTCTACAGCCAGGAACTTGCGCCCAGGGCTCCCTGTGCGGCCCACGGACGGCCTGGGCCTGCCCTGAGAGCTGGTGTGGGAGTTGCAAGTGGGTTTGGGCCTGTAACCCAGTTCGCAGATCCGGAATCCATGAATAATGCATGCCAACTGTGTGTAAAGAGGCCTACTTTACTTCCTCCTCCCCCTTTAAGAAGAATGCAAATAAACTAGTCAGAGGAGACTGACCAAAGGGAAGGCGGTGGAAGCCCTGTTGAGGAGCCCAGTGCAGAAAGCCAGGAGGAGCTAGTGATGCTTAAACCAGAGAAGAGAACTGACAGGGAAGAAGGGAACGAGCCACAGACTTGTCTTGAAATGTGACAATAATGGGACGCGTTTCTGTGCTTTCTGTGTGTGCACCCAAGGTCTCCTGGCAACCATACCCACCCTCCTCACCCGCTACCAAACCAATGCATGTGGCTGACATCTGTCAGGCCACCTGCCTCTCCCACTTTCTCCCCAAGGGAGAGCAAGATCTTTGACCTGCCAGGCTGCACTGACACCTCTTCCTCTCTAACAATTCACTGTAAAATTCACAGGATTCATCCTAAATGGAAATCATCTATCTGCTTCTTGATGAAATTTTATTGCAATTATTACTTACATTCCATTGAATTAAACTGCTCCTAGATTTATTAAAATGTCATATTGTGAAATTATCATTTTAATTCCTATATTTCTGATTACGGAAGTAAGTTATATTCAGTATAGAAAAATTTTAAAGGCAACAAAATGTTTCCCCTGATCTCACCACATAACAGGGTCAGTTTTTAAAATTTGTTTTATTTTCAAATTGTGGTAAAATACACACAACATAAAATTTATCATCCAAATCATTTTTAAAAATAATTATTTAATTTCATTTATCATCATCATCATCATTATTTTCTTTTTAATTTGCTACAGGGCATATGTGCTCAAAGGTGAGAGAGAGAGAGGGAAAGTGAGAAACCAGCCTCCAGGTCTGGGACTCGAACTGCAGTTGTAGCACCTGAACCACCATGCCACCTCCTAGCCCCAAACATTTTTAATGATGTAGTTTGATCATTTTAAACACTCACTGTGTTGTACAACCGTCACAACCATCTATTTCCATAACTCTCTTTATCTTGTAAGACTGAAACTGTGCACCCTTCAATTACTAACTTTCTACTTCCCGCTCATGGTCCCTGGTGACCACCACTTTAAGAAAGAGTAATTGCACGTGATGCTTTTTTCTAGTGAATTATTAGAATACCTATGAACGATTTATTTTATTATTTTTCATTTTACAACCACATTTAAATTCAGCAGAATGAAATACTATAGTTAAGAGCAGCCCCAACTACCATCATGTGGAAGTACAAAACTCACTGGTGGGGAATATACTCAAATACGAAAAAGTCAAACCTTAACACTAGAGGAAATCACCAAACCACGAGAATAAACGATAAAAAAGAAACAAATGAAATGGTAAAATGACAGGAGTAAACCCTCACCTACAAACCATAACCGTAAAGGTAAATGTATTACAAGGTATAGATTGGATGGACAGATATTTTGAAAAGATTTAACTACGTACTACTTATGAGAATCTCACTTCTGTGGAAAAGAAACATGTAGACAGAAAGTAAAGGGGGAAATAAAGAGTATTTTATCCACATGGAAACCAAAAGGAAACAGGATTTGTATATCAAATCCTTGAAGGGCATGCCAGGACTGTGTGCATGCCCAGGGTCCTGACAGGATGGCAGGAGGAGGAGGGGTATCGTGGCACTACCATGTCCTGTCGGGGGGATGTATTCTCTCCTCTCTTGTTCTCTCTTTTTCTCTGTCTTTGTCTGGTGGCTGCCTAACCCCTCTGGCAATTAAAAACAAATTGTAAAAAGAGACAAAGAAAGTTATTATATAATGATTTAGGGATCAACTCAGCAAGATGATTAACAGTGGTAAATGTATACACCCAAATATATAAAGCAAAAAGTATTAGATCTAAAGGGAGAGCTACTTCAACGAAATAGTAGTTGGGGACTTCAACATCCGACCATCAGCACTAGTGAGATCATGTACACAACGAATCATCAGAAACTCCGAGTTGGGGCACCAGCAGATGGCGTAATGGTTACGTCTCTAGACTCACACTTAGTCAACCACGGTTCAAGTCCTGGACCTGGTGACTTAAAACTCATGTCAGCTGCTTGTGTGTGCATGCCCAAGATCCTGAGAGGAGAGTGGAGGAGAAGGGATAGTGGCATAGCCATCCCTTCAGTGAATGATTTCTTACTTTCCATCTCTCTGTCTCTCTGGTGAGCACAGGCACCCCATAGCAAAAATATCTCTCAAAAAGAAAGGAAGAAAGAAATCTGAGTCGGGCCAACCCATGGTGTGAAGGTTAAAGCAGCTTGGTCCCATGTTGCTAACCATGTGGTTTAAGTCTTTAGAACCAGTGGCCTGAGAAACACGTTGGGTGCATGGACATATGTATGAGTGCCCAAAACCCGGGGGGAAAAAAAAGGGACAAATGAAGAAGGGATTTTGGCATGATCATTCCCCATGAGGGGTGTTTTCTTACTTTCTCTCTCTCTGTTTCCAATGAGCACATGTGTTATTTAGCAAGATAAAAAACAATAAGGAAGCAAAGAGACAAATAAATAAGTAAAACCTGAGTTCAACTGCACTGCAAACCAAATGGACCTAATTGACATTTACACAAAATTGTGTCTGATGGGTGTGGGTAACATACCTCAGCACATCGCTGTGTCCAAGAGATGTGGAGTACACACTGCTCAGCACATCACTGCGTCACACGGAGGTGGGTACACACACCTCAGCACATCGCTGAGTCCAAGAGATGTGGAGTACACACTGTCAGCACATCACTGCGTCACATGGATGTGGGTACACACTACTCAGCACATAACTGTGTCACACAGAGGTGGGTAACCACTTCTCAGCACATCACTGCATCACACGGATGTGGTACACACTGTCAGCACATCACTGCGTCACACGGATGTGGGTACACACTGTCAGCACATCACTGCGTCACACGGATGTGGGTACACACTGTCAGCACATCACTGCATCACACGGATGTGGGTACACACTGTCAGCACATCACTGCATCACACGGATGTGGGTACACACTGTCAGCACATCACTGCATCACACGGATTTGGTTCACACTGTCAGCACATCACTGCGTCACACGGATGTGG
>NW_006203879.1:195268-201861 GCF_000334495.1 Tupaia belangeri chinensis
ACATCACTGCGTCACACGGATGTGGGTACACACTGTCAGCACATCACTGCGTCACATGGATGTGGTTCACACTGTCAGCACATCACTGAGTCACACGGATGTGGTTCACACTGTGAGTACATCACTGCGTCACACGGATGTGGGTACACACTGTCAGCACATCACTGCGTCACATGGATGTGGTTCACACTGTCAGCACATCACTGAGTCACACGGATGTGGTTCACACTGTGAGTACATCACTGCGTCACACGGATGTGGGTACACACTGTCAGCACATCACTGCGTCACATGGATGTGGTTCACACTGTCAGCACATCACTGAGTCACACGGATGTGGTTCACACTGTGAGTACATCACTGCGTCACACGGATGTGGGTACACACTGTCAGCACATCACTGCGTCACATGGATGTGGTTCACACTGTCAGCACATCACTGAGTCACACGGATGTGGTTCACACTGTGAGTACATCACTGCGTCACACGGATGTGGGTACACACTGTCAGCACATCACTGCGTCACATGGATGTGGTTCACACTGTCAGCACATCACTGAGTCACACGGATGTGGTTCACACTGTGAGTACATCACTGCGTCACACGGATGTGGGTACACACTGTCAGCACATCACTGCGTCACATGGATGTGGTTCACACTGTCAGCACATCACTGAGTCACACGGATGTGGTTCACACTGTGAGTACATCACTGCGTCACACGGATGTGGGTACACACTGTCAGCACATCACTGCGTCACATGGATGTGGTTCACACTGTCAGCACATCACTGAGTCACACGGATGTGGTTCACACTGTGAGTACATCACTGCGTCACACGGATGTGGGTACACACTGTCAGCACATCACTGAGTCACACGGATGTGGGTACACACTGTCAGCACATCACTGCGTCACACGGATGTGGTTCACACTGTCAGCACATTGACGCATTCTCCACACGTAAGGCCACATCGCGCCTCAGTGGATTTTTAAAAATCTCTATCAAAGGACCGCCGTTCGCATAGCAGTTGAGGTCCTGGGCTCCCCCATGTTCAGCTGCAGTACAAAGCCGTGTCCTCGCAGTGCAGAGGCATGCTCAGCATATGCTCACATGTGATGCCGCGCATCCCTAGAGGGGGTGGAGGAAAGGTGACTGGTGTGGTAATCTCCCTGGAGGGGGATTCCGCATGTTCGCGCTCTCTGTCTCTCTCTGGTAAGCACACACACCTTATCTAAGAAAATAAAATCCTACCAAGCACCTTTTCTGACCATGACAGAACAAACCAGACAATAGTAGAGAATCTTTGTCAGTGTGGACATGGATGGGGCTAAACCACAAGGCTGTGGACCACTGGGCCAGTGAAGGAATTAACTGAGGAATCTGAAGGTTTAAAGATTTCTCAGAACAAAGGGAAATGTAACGTAGCCACACCTATAGGATACAGCGAACACCGCACTAAAAGGCGGTTTATGGCCGTAAATGCCTGCATCTAAGAAGCAGAGAGGTTTTAAATAACCTAACAACGCACCTCCAGGAGCTAGAAAAGGAAGCTCTCGTCAGCTACTGTAAACAGAGAACATGGAAAGGACGAGTAAAGATGAGAGCAGAAATAAATGAAACGAATGAACACAAGGTCTAGGGTTTCTTTTCTTTTCGTTCCTTCTTTTCTTTTTAAATTTTGCCTGCGGGCACCCGTGCTCATGGGGAGAAGGAGAGACAGATCGGCAGCCCTGCAGGGCAGAGTCAACTTTTCCAGTCTTTCTCCTCCCTTCCTGCCTCCTCCCAGGGTCCTGAGCACTCACACACAGGCACCCAGTGTGTTCTTTGGGCTTCCAGGTCCACGGTGTAAGCCACGTTGTGGGTCCATCTTAACTCCCAGGCCAGGGGTTGTCCCCAAAAGGTCTATGAAACAAGAAGGGTTTTCTTTTTTTTCTGCTCATAAAAGAATATGGATTAACAAATAGAGAGCTTTTATTAGCTAATACATGTTAATCTATGTGTAAGTACAGCTATGTCTGATACAGAGATATATATGTCTTTTTTTTTTTTTTTTTTCACAGACAGGGCTAGGGGGCATGTGTGCTCACTGGAAAGAGAGAAAGAGAGAGACAGAGACAGAAAGTGAGAAATCAACCTCCAAGAGGGATGGTCACACTGCAATCTCTTCTCCATTCTCCTCTTGGTACTTTGGACATGCATACAGAAGCTCCTGGCATGACTGTTAAGCCACCAGGTCTGGGACTCAAACTTCAGTAGACTGTGCACGAGTCCAACAACATAACCACTATGCCATCTGCTGGTCCCTGTATCTACATATTTCAAAGCATCATTTTGTAAACCTCAAACGTACACAATATATTTACTTTTTTAAAAATCTGTGAAATTTTGGGAACCAGCAGTTAGCGTAATGGCTATGTCGCTGGACTCCCACGTAGTCGACCGCGGTTCACGTCCCGGACCCGGTGGCTTAAAACTCACGCCGGGCGCGTGTGCGTGCGTGCCCATGATCCCGAGAGGAGAATGGAGGAGAAGGGATTGCGGCGTGACCATCCCCCCTGGGGGGTGATTTCTCGCTTTCTGTCTCTATGTCTCTCTCTGTCTGTCTGGCGAGCGCACGCGCCCTATAGCGAAAATCTCTCTCTCAAAAAAAAAAAAATCTGTGAAATTTTATGTCGTCTGAATTATTTCCATATTTAATCCTATACAAATCAAAACTTTGAAATAATATAATGCATACTCTAACATAACTGGTCATGAGGAAATTGATAGACCATGAGTCAGTGAGAAGCTGAGTTTACCATTCTGAAATCCCCACGTTTCTTCCAACGACTTCTATACAATATGAGATTTAAGAACTTCTGATATATAGATCACTATCCAGAAAACTTTTTTTTCTACAGGGCATGGGTACTCACCTGGAAAAACAGAGAGAGAAAGAGGAAATGAGAAAGCACTCCCCAAGGAGGATGACCATGCTGCAACCCCTTCTCTTCCGTTCTTTTCTCGGGGTCGTGGGCATGCACCACATGCACCCAGTGTATTTTTCAAGGTCCAGGATCCAGCACTCAAACCACATAGACAGCCATGTGGGATCCAGCCACTGGATGGTCCTTAATTTTGCTAGAGGGTCCATGCCCTTACCAGAAAGGGAAAAGGAAAATGAGAAAGCACCCCCAAATGGGGGGGGGTGGTCACACTGCCATCCCTTCTCCATTTCTCCTTTCAGGATTTTGAACACGCATGCACATTTGCCCTGAATGTTGTTCAAGCCACTGGGTCCAGGACAAGAACCACAGAGTTGGTCATGTGGAATCCAGCTCTCTTAACTACCTTGCCACCGGCTAGTCCAAAGTCCTTGCTTTCAATATTAAAGATAGGCCAGGGAACCAGCAGTTAGCGTAATGGCTATGTCGCTGGACTCCCACATAGTCGACTGCGGTTCGTGTCCCGGACCCGGTGGCTTAAAACTCACGCCGGGCGCGTGTGCGTGCATGCCCAAGATCCCAAGAGGAGAATGGAGGAGAAGGGATTGTGGCGTGACCATCCCCCCTGGGGGGTGATTTCTCGCTTTCTGTCTCTATGTCTCTCTCTGTCTGTCTGGCGAGCGCACACGCCCTATGGTGAAAATCTCTCAAAAAATAAAATTAAATTAAATTAAAAAAAAAAAGATAGGCCAGAGTTTTTACTGCCTTTTTTAGCCCCTCTAAATATTTGATTATTATGAAACCAAAGGTCTTATCATTTTTACCTCTTTTTTTTAATCTTGCATAAGCTTATATCCTATAATACCCTTTTTAAAATTGTATCATTTCTCTTGTCTTTATTTACTTCATGCTAGCTAATATTTTGTTAATCTGTGCTATTATTAATATGATATATAGATCACTATTCAGAAAACTTTTTTTTCTATGGGGCATGGGTACCCACCTGGGAAAAACAGAGAGAGAAAGAGAAAATGAGAAAGCACTCCCCAAGGAGTGCTCTGGCATAATGGCTATGTCAACTGGACTCCCATGTAGTCAACTGCAGTTTGAGTCCTGGACCCAGTGGCTTAAAACGCAAACCAGTGGTGTGGCAATACATGCCCAAAATCCCAATGGGAGAATGGAGGAGAAGGGATTGTGGTGTGGCCATCCCCCCGGGGAGGTGATTTCTCACTTTCTGTCTCGCCATCTCTCTCTTCCTCTCCGGTGAGCACACGTGTTCTGTAGCAAAACAAAATCTCTCTCTCTAGAAGAAAAATAAGGATCTGAATATGTGATACAGTCTCTTTTTATTGGCAAATCCTAGAAGATGCTAGGGAAAAAGTGGAAAAGCAAACCAAGAATGGTGAAACGTGTCTTGAAATCCCAGCTGCTTAGAAGGCTGAGGGGGGACAATCTTGGGTTGAGAGTCAGCCTGGGCAACATGGCGAGGCACTGCCTCTAAAAAGGAAGGTGCATACCTGTATACTTACATTTCCATAGTCTGTTCGTCCTCTTTAAAAAGAAGGTGGTACTTTCTTAAAAGTAAATAAATACATAAATAAATAAACAGAAAGTGAGAGTGCCCTTCAATGAGAGCAGGAAGCTTTGTGTTGAACAGCGAACCTCCGGCCAGGAGGTCGGCAGGAGCAGAGCCCTGCAATAGGAAGTCCTGCTCCACCACACTCCTGCTGGGCCTGCAGGAGGACATGCCGGCTGGGATCCGGGGAAATTCACCACCCATTCCTTCCATGTAGACTGTTTCTCCACTTCTCTTAGCAAAACCCAGAACCTCTCACCCTTGGAGGAAACACAATTATGGAGAATACAATGGGATTGCAAAAAGCTCATGGAAAAATGAAGCATAATACAAGATTATTTGGTACCAAATTTTTTTTGAAATCCATGCATAGTTTTTTAATACATATTTTCCATGAGCGGTTTGAAAATCCCTCATAGTATTTTAATGAAAAGAGAACAAAGTATATTAAGTTAAATCTCAGAATTATTATGTATGGCTAAAACCAAAGCCTCACTATTTGCATGCAAATAGAGAACAAATTAGCGAAACTGAATATCTAACCAAAGAATGTCTTAATTAGTTCAAAGGGATAAAGAAATGGGTAGATCAGATAAGTGTTGGTAAATACTGAGAATCACCCCAAATGTTCAAAACTCATATAGGGCTTCCAGAAAGAGGAGCAAAGAGAATAGAAAAGACGCAACATTCAAACAGAACAAGGCAAAAAAAAAAAAAAAAAAAAAAGGCAGCAAATACAATGTATTTGAGAGGTTTTTTGTTTGTTTATTTTTTTGTTTGTTTGTTTTTGCTATAGGGCGCGTGCACTCACCAGACAGACAGACAGAGACAGAGAGACAGAAAGCGAGAAATCACCCTCCCAGGGGGGATGGCCACGCCACAATCCCTTCTCCTCCATTCTCCTCTCGCACGCATACGCACCTGGCGTGAGTTTAGGCCACCGGGTCTGGGACTCGAACCACGGTCGATTATGTGGTAGTCCAGCAACATAGCCATTACGCTAACTGCTGGTCCCTAGAATGTATTTGAATTAAAGAAAAAAGAAGCCTAGGAAACATAGCTTCAAAAACTGAAATTAAAAATTGTTAAAAACAGTTTAAAGAAAAATACTGCAATGGGTTTTTGTTTTTAATATGTTATTTGATGATATGCTTATATAATCTACTTTTATTACAGGTTTACTGAGATACAATTTACATACTATAAATTCACCATTTAAAATATTAAAGAAAAACCTGAGATGAGTTAAATTCGACAAAGTTTCCTTGAGCAAGAAAAATGTTCTGCACCGAAGCCACTCTGCCCAGGACGGAGCAGAGCACTCCAGCGCCGCCGCCGAGAGCTGCGTTTCTAATCAGCAGAATGGATGTACACACAAGTACCTGGTCAGCGCTGCTTGTTGGTTTGCCACACGTGAGCGTAGCTTGGCATCCTACAGCCTGGACTGCAGAGTGTTCCGCTCTGGGACAGGGGAGGTATTCCACCACGGGGCAGGCGAAGTGTCCTCCCGTGGCCAGCTGAGGCTTGATTGCTGCTGACCTGCACATACTCCTGGTTAGGTTACAGCTCCCTGTACATCAAGCTAGACCGCAGTTCAAGATGCACTGAAACCGCTTTGGGCTAAATTTAGCAACTCAGCAAGGGCCAGGGTGGTCCTATTAAATTCAGTTTAAGGAAAGTGCTGAATTCAATGCATTTCTCCTTTAGTATCTTCACAGTGCTGTGCAGCAATGGCCACCATCCACTTCAGCATATTTCCACCATCAGAAATGGACCCTTGCACATGCACCGCCACGCCAGCTGTTCCCCACCTCTCAGCCTTAGTCATCCACCCACTTCCTGCTTTTTACTGTGGCCATCTCATGTAAGTGGAGTCATACACTATGTCCTTTGTGACTTGCGCTTAGCAAATGTTCCAGGGTTCATTCATGTCACAGCAAGTACCAGTACTTCTCTGTTTCTATAGGTGAACGATATTCTATTGTATGCATCAAATTTGATTTACCAGCTCATGAAGTGCTGAACGGTTGTTTCCACACTAATATGAATAATGCTGCTATGAACATTTATGTACAAGTCATAT
>NW_006203879.1:202332-207378 GCF_000334495.1 Tupaia belangeri chinensis
TGTTTTTATTTTTCTTGAGTATATATCTAAAAGAGGAACTGCTGAGTCAGGTTGTAATTCTATGCTTAAGCATTTGAGATCTTCCAGATGGTTTTCCGAAATAGCTGCACCATTCCCCATTCCCAGCAGAAGTGCGTGAGGATTTCAGCCTCTCTACATCCTTGCCAGCTTTGTTACCGTCTCACTTTTCGTCACCATTCCTGGGATGTGAAGTGAGATCTCATTGTGATGTTGGTTTACATTTTCCTAATAACGAATGATCAGGACCTTTTCATGTGCATTTGTATATCTTTATCAGATAAATATTTATTCAGATCCTTTGTCCATTTTCAGTTATTTGTCTTTTTTTTTAATTGGGTTATAGGAAACATAATGAGGTCAGATGGTTTATAAATGGTTGCATTTAAAAGAAATAGAAGATACAGAACATCTTCTAAATTAGAAATAATAATAGATAAGTAAAGCAAATTTAACCTTAGAGTTTTAACCCCAAGTGACAGAGGTTCCTGAATTAGCTCTGAACTAGAGTCCTGAACCTATGGGTAAGAAACTTCCCAGAATGCTGTGTTCCAGGAAACGGCTACCATAAAGGACCGTCTTGGCCGCGTATGCTGCTTGCTAGACTTGTGTCCATCCTTCCGCACAACCATCTACCTGCCTCTGTAAACTCCGGGGCGCAGCAGTAGGGGTGCACAATGCTGCCTGAGGGCTGAGGGTACACCGAGGCTGTGTTTGAGTCCTGGACCTGCCCAAACGGACCAGAGGCTGTGGCTCTTGCTTGTGGTAAGCGGAAGACCAGGGCAAGAGGATTGCGATGTGCCTTCGAAAAATACCTACCTCCTTCTCATCTCCCGCTTTCTCCTGTGCTCTCTCTCCAAACAAAACAAAACAAACCAAGACTCTTTTTGTTGTAAGGTTTTTCTCAGCGAGCGTTTTTTCTATTTCAGTGGATTGATTTTTTTCATCTCGAAGAGGTATTGGTTTAACGATGGCTAACAGTCTACAGCTGATAAAGATGATAGCAGTGGGCGTCAAGATGTTCAAGGCAGGTGGAGATAAAATGGGAAGTTCTAAGCAAGTCTGTGAGGAAAGGTACAAAGTAGTAAATTTAGATATCATCAGTAAAATTCAAGTTAAAATGTGTTGGTGAAAATTAAAAGATAACCACTAGAAAAATACAAGTGTGGTGTGTAACTCTCCAATGAATGAAACGTAAATAATTAAAGCAAACTTTAGACTAATTAAACAAATTATAAGAAAAAATTTAAAAGTATTTTTAAGAAAAAGAAGTGTAGTAAATTGAAAGCATACTATTTCAAAATAAAAATTGCATAATATCAAACATAAAATCACAAAAATTGTCAAATTCTAAGTACTTCACTAAAAAGATTTACCTGAAATAAAAGCAAGATCGAGAACTAGACAGTGCTGTGTTGGTTCAGTGGCTAGATCCAACATGGCTGACCACACAGTCTGAGTCCAGACCCAGTGGCTTGAAAAACATGCTAGGCAAATGCCCATATGTGCCCAAAATCCCAGGAGGAGAATAAAGGAGAAGGGATTTGAGGATAACCCTCCCCCATGAGGGGTGATTTCTCACTTTCCCTTTCTCTCTCTGTTTCTGTCTCTCTCCTGAGCAGACACTGCTCTCTAGCAAATTATTTTTTTGGCTTTTAGAGAGATTTTTGCTATTCTGGTGTGTGCACTAGCTAGAGAGACAGAGAGACAGAAAACAAGAAATCACCTCTGGGGGGCTGACCATGCCACAATCCCTTTTCCTCCATTCTCCTCTCAAGATTTAGGGCACGCACACACACAGGACCAGTGTGTTTCAAGTCGCCGGGTCCAGGACTCGAACCGTGGTTGACTACATGGGAGTCCAGTGCCTTAACCACTATGGCACCTGCTGGCCTTGCACTCTAGCAAATTATGGAAAACAAAAATTAAAGTAAGATTGAAAATAAAGGGATTGGAGGTCAGCAGGTGGCGTAGCAGTTAAGGCAGTGGGCTCCCAACATGTTGGATCACAGTTTGAGTACCTGGCCTGGCAGCTTGAAAATCCCGCCAGGCTCAAGTACATGCGTGCCCAAAATCCCAGGAGGAGAGCAAGCTGCATGGCCATCCCCCGGGGGTGATTTCTCACTTTCCTTCTCACTGTCTCTGTCTCTCTCCAGTGAGCGCATGTGCCCTATGTCAAAAAAGCTTAAAAAAAAGAAGAAAAGGAAAGCATTGAAAAATATCTGTTAACCACATGATATGAACATTTTATTTTCCTCTAAATGGATAAAAAGATTACTCAAAAAGTGCACTAAAAGCATAAAGTGATTACTTCTCTCTCATTAAAAGTGAAATAAGCATCTAAATTCATAATTAATAATAATATCTTAATCAAGGGGCAAATACATTAATACTTGTGTAATTAGATGAAAAAAAAAAATAAATTGCCAAATGATAGTAACTAGTAAACTCAAGGCTATTCATAAATTTTTTTCCCTAGTAATTCACAATATTTTTGCATGTAACATCTTTTTAAAATCACTTTAAGACCAAGTTTTTTTTTTAATTTTTTTTTTTTTTTGGAGGGGTTTTTGCTATAGGGTGCGTGTGCTCGCCAGACAGACATAGAGAGACATAGAGACAGAAAGCAAGAGATCACCTCCTGGGGGATGGCCACACCGCAATCCCTTCTCCTCCATTCTCCTCTTGAGATCTTGGGCACGCACACACATGTGCCCGGCGTGAGTTTTAAGCCACCGGGTCCAGGACTCAAACCGCTGTCGGCCACGTAGGAGTCCAGCGACATAACCATTATGCTAACTGCTGGTCCCGAGAGTGGGCCTTTAGGAAGAGATTGGGATTACCCTTGGTAGAGTGGAGCCCCCATTCCCCATCCCTCATAACTAACTCTTGATAGATTTCTTTTTTCTCTTTTTTCTTTGGAGAGACAGAAAGTGAGAAATGAGAACAGAAGAGACGCACAGACACATGCTCCTGCCTCCGGCCTTGTTGTGATACAGCCCAAGACCCTACTAGATGTGCCCTGGACCTGGGACCTCCAAACCATGGCCACAGAAACTTCTATTTTCTTAAATTACCCAGACTCCAGAATGATGTTATTAGCAACAGCTCAGACAAGAGCAGTTTCCTGGGAGTGTGTTGGCCATCTCCTGGGCTGACACTGGCATACCGGAGCCACTACTGCGCTATCCAGGCATGCATCCACGCTTGTGGTTGACCGTTAGACGGTGCCTTGATTTGAGTCCCCTGTGAAAGGAAACTGAAAGACCACCTCTTACACTGCAAATCCTTTTTGGCTTTTGTTTGAAAGCTACTACTTTTTGTTCTAGATCTTTTCTGGATTCTGTTCCTTTCATGGGAATGTCTCTGCTAACTAAAACTTCCCTCTCCGTCCTTGCTTTCTTTCTTGGGTGCTGGCTCTTCTTCTTGGAGCAATTTCTTCCCTTCAGAGCCCCTACCCCACCCTCAACTGGGGGCTATCAAGGGATTCAAGGGCCTCTAAAAGCATCCTCCTCAGGCCAGAAAGGCTGATTCAAAACAAATTGGGTATGTGTAGCCTCAGAACAGTTGTGCAGACAACCAGGCACTCATTTGATATCTTTGTAATGCCGCACCTAAAATGTAATCGACAGCTCCTTCAGATTACATATTAGGACGAAAAGAAATGTTTAAACCTCCTTATAAACACTGAACAGGAAGATTTCTTTATTTGTATTTATTTTGCCATAGAGTGCATGTGCTCACTGGCACAAAATCACCTCCCGGAGTGGGGCGGGGGATGGCCACACCGCACTCTCTTCTCCTTGGGATTCTGGACATGCACGCACACAGATCTGGTGTGATCTTCAAGTCAGCAGGTCTGAGACTTGAACCATGGTGGACCATGGAGAGTCCAGCTCCTTAATCACTATGCCACCAGCTGTCCCCTGAACAGGAAGATTTAATCCCCATATTGAGCAAGTAACTTCAATTTATCCTGCTACCAGAAACATAATTTAGCTTAAATAATAAAGTAAGACAAAGCTGAAAAGTCAACTTTATATAAATTAGTGAGGTCTTTATTTCTCTGTTTATGTCACACTTACAGCTAAAAGTTTAGAATGAAAAATGTAAGATCTCGGGAACCAGCAGTTAGCATAATGGCTATGTCGCTGGACTCCCATGTAGTCGACCGCGGTTCGTGTCCCGGACCCGGTGGCTTAAAACTCACGCCGGGCGCGTGTGCGTGCATGCCCAAGATCCCGAGAGGAGAATGAGGAGAAGGGATTGCGGCGTGACCATCCCCCCTGGGGGGTGATTTCTCGCTTTCTGTCTCTATGTCTCTCTCTGTCTGTCTGGCGAGCGCACGCGCCCTACAGTGAAAAATCTCTCAAAAAAAAAAAAAGTAAGATCTCTATTTGAGTCTGTATGTTTGTGTGTGTATGTGTGTGTGTGTGTGTGTGTGTGTGTGATGTATATATGATATATTCCTATTCTAGATGATATTGTAAAATTAATTTATTAAACCAGTTAAAGGAGCTCTATCCAAACTGACTCAGAAAAAACCAGGATTTATACAAATTAAGTATGTCTAAAATTCGCAAATGTCGAGATACAAGCATTTTCAATTTCCCATGATTTGCTAAGTCTTTGATAAACAATATCAGTTTGGTATTAATTTAATAAAGAGAACCATGTCTTATGAATTATTGCTATTAAATATTATATTGCATACATCATCCTTGCCCTAAGCAGTCAGATAAGCTATGTATCCCCTCTGAGATAGTGGGTTCATTACGAAGACTATAAATTCTATCTAAATAACTGTACAGTAAAGATACGGTAAATAAATTGCTTCATATCCATTACTTCATATATATCAAGTATAGCAGTAACAGAAGTATTTTAAAAATGCTAACTTTTCTAGGTTTATGCTTTTGTGATTTTTCTGATATGTTCTTTTTTAAAAACAGTTATTTAATTTTATTTATCATTTTTATTTTTAAATTTGTTACAGGGCACATGTGCTCACCAGAGAGACAGAGAGAG
>NW_006203879.1:207388-229385 GCF_000334495.1 Tupaia belangeri chinensis
AAAGAGAGAGATGGAGAGTGTAAGCCTCCGGGTCCTGGGCTCAGTCCCAGGTCAGCCCTGTGGGAGTCCAGGGCCCTAACTACCACATCAGCTACCGCCCCGATGCATGCATTTAAAATAGTTAACAGATAAATCATTTAACTTACGGGATTTCCATAAACAAGCCAAGCACTTGTTAAAAGTGCACATATGGGGACCAGCAGATGTTGTAATGATTACATCACTGAACTCCCGGGGACAAGCACAGTTCCAGTCCCAGACCCAGCAGCTTGGAACTCACACAGCGCACAGAGGCATGTGTCCCTGCGTACCCAAGATCCGGCGAAGAGACTGGAGGAGACGGGATTGTCACGTGGCCTTCTCCCCAGGAAGAATTTCTTGCTTTCTATCTCTCTGTCTCTCCAGCGAGTGCACATGCCCAATCCAAAAATCTCGCTCTCAAAAAAAAAAAAAAAAAATGCACTTATGAAGCTGAAACAACCAAAATAAAATTTTATGAACAGATTTTTTTCAATAATAATTAAGCTTTATGATTAAACCTAAAAAAGAGTTTCCGAAGTATTTTTGGTTACTTGTAAATTAAAGAGTACATAATTATTAATCATCTACACCGTTTGTAAGTTAGAAATTTCTGAAACATTCATTACTAAACTTAAGTTGTTATAGGTCTCAGGCAGTTATTGTGTTGCCTACTGAAAGACCTGGACTGGGTGATTCAGAAAGACTAGAGGTTTATTTGACTCATGACTGTGTGGCTGGAAAGTCCAGAGGTGTGGCCACCACCCCAGCATGCAGCAGAAGCAGAGAGAGCAGCAGACACAGAGAGAGCGTGGTCTGTGTTCCATGTGAGTCTCTGCCTGCCTCGTGTCCTCTCCTTAGACACCCACCGCAGCTCAATAATGGGGTCTCCCAAGCCACCTAATCACTAAGCTCTCCTCCAAAATCTTACTCTCTCACACAACTGGGTCAAATCCTCACTCATTTAGTTCTGTTACAACAGCTCGACATATGAATTGGGGAGACATATTCAAACTGTAGCAATATACTTTTAGCTTCTTATATTACAGAGACTAAAGGTATCTGAGCTTGTTAATAAACATATGTTTTGCTACATTGAAATACATTAATACTATATAGAAATATTTATTTTTTAAATTATAAGATGGTAATTTATAAAATTTGCCAGTGAGCTACAAAACATGGGTATGCAACAATTCACAAATTCCTATCCTCTAGTTCTTGTTGTAAAAGAAAGGTCACTAGTGATAAAAAATTTATTATAGTTGATAAATGTAAGTGATGCTACCAACAATGATAAGGGCAAAGCGACATTGTAATGAAAGTAAAGAAAAAGGTGTAATGTGCTTTTGTTAAGAAAAAAAGAGAGTAATTTTGTCCTTACATAAAATTATTGGCTGTTCTAGAATGAGAGAGAGGAAGATTATGACAAAACATGAATGGCTACAGAAGTTTTTCAGTTTGTGGAAATGAATTTTATGTTGCGTATCAAAACTGCTTTAAATTGGTTGGATTTGTTTATATTTTTAATAAGCTTTATTGTTAATAATACACAAATATAAAATGACAGGTTGATCTTTTTATTGAAAACATCGACAAAGTTATTTTGAGTTACTGGTCTGCTTGTATTTATACATATATATATGATATATTTACTATAGGGTACATGCACTCACCATAGACAGCGAGAAAGAGACGAAGAGGAAATGAGAAATCCCCTCCTAGAGGGCGGCCACACCACTGTCCCTCCTCCATTCTCTTCCTGGGGTTTAGGCACGCGCACATGCAGCAGGCGTGTTACTCAAGCCCTCAGGTCTGGGACTCAAACCGCACATTCGGCCATGTGGAATCCAGCTACCTTCACCACCACGCCCTCAGCTAGCACCAAGACATTGTACATTCTTCCTTTAGTTTTTAATTTATCTGTCTTGTAAATGAACATTCTTTGTCTTAAAAGAATAATTTCCTGATTTTTTTTCATATCCTTGATTACTTAAGAGAACTAAGTCTTTTCATACATTTTTTAAAGAATTATTTTATTGGGACCAGCAGATGGCATAGTCCCTACATTGCTGGACTCCCATGTAGTGAATTGCAGTTCGAGTCCTGGACCCGGTGGCTTAAACTCACGCAAGGTGCACATGCATGCATGCCCAAGATCCCAAAAGGAGAATTGAGGTGAAAGGATTGTGGCATGGCCATACCCCCTGGGGGTGATTTCTCACTTTCTGTCTCTCTGTCTCTGTCTTTCTGGTGAGCACACACTCCCTATAGCAAAAACCTCTCAAAAAAATTTAAAAAAAACATAAATTAAACATTTTTAAAGTATTTTATTTAAACATTTATTATTCATATTTCTTTATTTGAGCAGAGAGATACTGAGAGACAGGGAAGGAAAGTGAGAAAGCAAGCCACCAGGTCCAGAACCCTTAACCACCACACCACCTGCTGGACCCCTCATATGTGTCTTAACCCTTAACCACCACACCACCTGCTGGACCCCTCATATGTGTCTTAAAAGCTCATCTTTTCACTTTGTTTAGACCATACACTTCCTTTTTTACTCTTGAACTCTTTTATCATCTCTGGCTGAATGCATAAGAAAATGCTGTTTCACAGTGACCTGTGATCCTATCTAATCGAGTGCTCAAATCTTTTGACAACTCTTAGTAGTTTACTTTCTCAAAATTAAATCTTGATCTCAAATTGACTTTGAAATTTCCCAGAGGGTCCATAGAAAATCTCAAAGGATTACTTCTTTCACCTTGCAAAAAAGGGAAGTGTCAGCCAGTGGCATGGCAGTCAGGGTGGCTGGATTCAACTCATTCATTATCTCAAGCAAGACCATTCAGATCTTGGGTGCAGAGGCTTGAAAATCCCATTGGGTGTCTGCACCCGTGTGTCCAAATTCCTGAAAGAGGGGAGAAATGGTGGAGAGGGGATTGTAGCATGACCATGCCCCATGGGGTGTGCTTTCTCACTTTTGCTCTCTTTCTGGTCTCTCTCTCTCTCTCTCTCTCTCTCTTCCTGAGAAGCACATGTATCCTTCAGGAAGTTTTTTTAAAGATGATAAAATAATTAGATTTATTTGATAGGTTAAATTGAAAAAAGAAAAACATTCTCAAAGAAGAGATGCTTAGCTTTTTTTATATTTGTATGAATAAATGCTATTAATATGAAAGTTTCAGGAATTGTTTAGAACTTCTAAACCTTGGTCAATTTCTCTGTAGTCACAGCATTGTTTACTTAGAGGTTTTCTAAAACTCTTCGGTGAGGCCACAGCGTTTGTCCTAGCCTTGGAGACCCAGAAAAGGACTGTGTCAGGTACTGTGGGAAACGGGCTTGCAGTGGCTTCGCTCCACTGAGTGAGACCACGACCAGTCCTGGACCACACTGGCTAAGCCTGTTCTCTGAGAGCCGGATCCCACATGCCCCGCCACGGAAGCCTGGCCTTGGCAGCTTGGCAAACACACCAGGTGCATGTAGTATGTGACCCAAATCCAGGTGGGGTGGAAAACAGAGGGAAAGGGTCAGTGACCACGCCGCACTGGCGGTGTTTTCTCTTCCTCCCTCTCATGAGCACGCCTGTTCTCTGGCTGTTAAAAATATATAAATACACTAACAGATAGGATCTCACCACTGACTATGTCAGGGTTTCCAGGAATCTAGAGGAGAAGCGATAGACTCCTAAAACTGTCAGTTCAATATCAAGATGAACAAGAATTAAGTATATGAATTAAATAAATGGTGAGGGATAGCTACTTCACACACACACAGGATACTTCCTCACGGATGATGGAATTAAAGTGCAAGTTTATTTATAAATAAATGCTGAATAAAAATTTCTGAAGCCCATGTTTGTCAGAATATGTATTTTTCTATGATTTTTTTTTTTGGAAGACCTTCCTTATATGTAAGGGAATTTCTAAAAGCCTGTGGAAAAAGTGGAATTAAACTAGGGATTTACTTAGGTCTCTCTCTCACACACACACACACACACACACACACGGTCTATTATAACTAAGAATTTGTCCAGAATGTCATATCTGAGAATAATGTATATAGAACCAGATGTGGCCTGACAGGGTTAAGGAACGAAGGCTGACTTTATGAAGCCAAATGCTCACGAGGCCCTCATGGAATACACGGCCTGCTACCTGCCGGTCGTGCTCCCAAGCCTTACACGTGAATCAATACGAGCACTTCCTGGGGGAACTAAGAAGCTTGGTGTGTTTAAACCTTAAGAACTCAGTGATTCACCCAAATGGTGACTTGAGCTCCTGGCCTCTAGAGACTTTGTTTTTTCTTATTTAATCTGACAGTCCTCTAGAGACCTTATTTATTTATTTATTTATTTTTCGAGAGATTTTTGCTATAGGGCATATGCCCTCTCCAGAGGGACAGAGAGACACAGAGAGACAGAAAGCAAGAAATCACCCCCCGGGGGGATGGCTACTCTGCAGCCCCTTTTCCTTCAATCTCCACTCAGGATCTTGGGCACGCACATGTGCCCGGCATGAGTTTTAAGTCTCCAGGTCTGGGACTGGAACCACAGTCAGCTGTGTGGGAGTTCAGTGACATAACCATTCCGCCATCTGCTGGGCCCACTCTAGCGACTTTTAAAAGCCCAGCATGAGATTTATTATAAAAGTTGCAGTAAAGAGAACATAAAAGACGACATGGCTAATTACTATTCTTGCTGCACTTACACATATATTCAAGTCAAATTTAATGAGAATTCTTATTTTGCAAACGAGAGTAATTTTATTTTGACCGGAGTGGAGGTGGGCTTAGCTACAGTGGCCGAGCTCTGTATTTTACTGGGGTTCTTTGACCGGTACATGTTGACGTGTGCCCAAGATCTCAGCTGGCACTGAGAAGTCTGGGGATAGACCGTTGTGCGAACCCTGTTGACAGTGCTCATCTTTCTCTCTGTCTCAAGAAACAAATACAACTTTTGGGACCAGCAGTTAGCGTAATGGTTATGTCGCTGAACTTCCTGGTGGCTTAAAACACGCCGGGCATGTGTGCGTGCATGCCCAAGATCCCGAGAGGAGAATGGAGGAGAAGGGATTGCGGCGTGGCCATCCCCTCTGGGGGGTGATTTCTCACTTTCTGTCTCTCTGTCTCTGTCTGGCGAGCGCACGTGCCCTATAGCAAAAAACCTCTCCAGAAAAAAAAAAAAAAAGAAAAGAAAGAAATACAACTTTTATAAATGGGGTTGATTGTAGAGATAAATTGTATAGCTCAGCAGAACACTATATGCTACCCTCGTGCAATGTGGGATTCTAGTCCTGTTCATTGTCTTTGGGATTTACCTACCCATCAGCTGAACTGTACACTGCTGTCTGGTATGTTTTGTCAATCCCCAACTAATTCTCAATTCTTTTCGTTTCCTTCAATATCTTGCTACATCTCCTCCAAATGGAATCTCCAATGCTTCTCCCACTTTCTCTCTCTCTCTTTTTTTTTTAAATAAGTTTTTGCTAGAGGGCACATGCACTTGCCAGGAAGACAGAGAGAGACAGAGGCAAAAGTCAGAAATCACCCCCAAGGGGGATGGCCACACCGCAATCGCTTCTCCTCCATTCTCCTCTTGGGATCTTGTGCACGCACGTACACGCATCCAGCCTGAGTTTAAGCTACTGAGTCTGGGACTTGAACTACGGTCTACTATATGGGAGTTAGTGACATAGCCATTACTCCAACTGCTGGTCTCTTCTCCCACTTTCTTGACTGGGCATCACTGAGAACTAACACCTGCCGTCCAGGTCCTCACTGGAGCTCTGGGTGGAATGTAGCTGACGTGTTACCAAAGCCCAGCAAACAGGCTGGACAACTTGATGTGACTTCCAAGGACCCCTCACCACAAGTCTCAGCTATGCCGAAAGGTCACTGGGACTTCTACATCCTCTCTGCTGACATCTATGCCATAACCAGAGACATTCAAGCTGAAAACTAGGATATCCTTCGAATCTCCACTGCTGTCCTCACTGCACCATCAGAAACACTTCAAAAACCCAGTGTTTAAACCTGTCTCCACTGGCTGCACACCAGACTCAAGAACTGGACTTATAGTCTGCTTCAACTAGGAATCTTCCTCTTTCTTACTCTTCATTTTTAAAAGATATTTTTAGGAACCAGCAGATGGTGCAATGGTTATTGGTTATGTCACTAGACTCCCACATGGCCAGCTGCCGTCTGAGTCTCGGACCCACAGCTTGAAAATCGTGCTGAGCATGTGTACATGCATGCCCAAAATCCTAAGAGGAGAATGGAGGAGAAGGGATTGTGGTGAGGACATCCCCCACAGAGGGTGATTTCTTGCTTTCTGTTTCTGTGTCTCTCTCTGACTCTTCAGTGAGCACACATGCCCTATAGCAAAAATTCCTCTAAAATCTCTCTAAAAATCTAAGAGGAGAGGGAGAAAGCACCCCCTAATGGGCAGCAGCCACATTACAATCCCTACTACTCCATTTTTCCATCCTGTTGGATTAGGGGCATGTGTATGCACACATACATACACACACACACACACACACACACACGTTTTTTTAAGCCTCAGGGCCAGGTCTCAAGCTTAACCTCCATGCAATCATGGCTTCTTCCATGGCTTCTTCGTCTCCTCTCACTTCTCTACCCTTCTTCTCTCTCCTCTTCCCTTTCCCAGTCCTCATCTCTTCTTAATGCAACTAGAATTTTTTTATTATAATCACACAGACAAACATACAATACCTCCTACCAGGAAGTGTCGTGGGCAGCCCTGTGGCCTGGTGGTTTAGAGTCAGCTCCTTCGTGGTTCACGTTCTGGCCTCTGCAACTTGAAAAACACACTGGGCATGCGTGCATGTATGCCCCAGATCCCTGCAGGACAAAGGGGTGGGGGAGAAGGAATGCAGTGTGACCACAACTCCCCCAGGGGATGCTTTCTTTTTCCCCATATTTCTCTATCTCTGGTGAGAGCACACACCCCCTGGCAACTGAAAAGGAGGGGGCATTTCATTATTCTAGTTTATCTATGAAAACATTCTCTAGCCTTTGGAGCTAGGTTTTACATAATATATGTCTCCTCATAAATGTATTAAATAAAATCTTGAACATCGTTCATTTGATATCTGTAAGAGATCTTCAAGAAGTTCATGGAAAATGCATGTTATAAAAACTATGCATGGATTTCAAAAATTTTTGCACCCAAAAATCATATTTTATTTCTGTTTTTCCACAAGCTTTTTGAACTCCTCTCATAGTTACAAATCACTATTTTACCTTCTTTTTTTTTTTTTTGGAGAGGTTTTCACTATAGGTCGCGTGTGCTCGCCAGACAGACAAAGAGAGACATAGAGACAGAAAGCGAGAAATCACCCCCCAGGGGGGATGGCCACACTACAATCCCTTCTCCTCCATTCTCCTCTTGGAATCTTGGGCACACACGCACACGTGCCCAGCGTGAGTTTTAAGCCACCAGGTCTGGGACGCGAACCGCGGTCGACTATATGGGAGTCCAGCGACATAGCCATTACGCTAACTGCTGGTTCCCTATCTTACCATTTTTAACATTATTCTTTAACAATAAAATTATACAGTGATAGTCCTATTTCTAAATCCTTGTGTTGGACCTGCCCTGTAGCCTAGTGGTTAAGGGAGCTGGATCTCGCATGGCTGATCCTGGTTCAAGGACCAACCTCAGGCACATGTTTGGCATGTCTGTGTGCCCCAAATCCTGATACGATGGTGAAACGGCGGAGAAGAGACTATGGTGTGACCATGCCCTGTTGGAGGGTACTCGCTTTCTCTTTCTCTTTGTCTCTCCCTGGAGAGCAAACACAGCTTTATGACAACTTAAAAAATTTTGTGTGATGTTAAAACTATTTTCTCTTAATAGTAACAAACTTATTTTTATTATAAAATAATTTCTTTGAAAGTTTTTTATGAATAAAAGAAAAAAATTAATAATAAACTAATAATTAGTAAAAAATACAGTAGTAATCCAAATACAGACTAAATAGAGATAGTTTAAAAAGTAGAAAATGACCTATTTTTCAATGACTTGTCCTTGTCTTTTAGTTGTTTTAAGTTTATAAATGTATTATTTCTATGAATGAGAGAAAAAGACAGAGACGGTGCCCCGACGTGGTCTTGCTGCGGCCATCCACCTGCAGCCTCAGCAGCCCTGGATCATGGATGCGCATCTACATACTCAGGGGGGCACCTGGGCTTGAACGGGAGCTGCCCACATGGGGCAGCCTCACATAGTACCATGTTTCGGCGCTGCACGACTTTCTAGCCCTTTCAATGAATTTCTTTATAAATATTCCTTAGAAAATAAAAGTTACAAAATTACTTAGATCCTTGATCACAGTTGTAGAAAGAATGTGATTATATGTAAGAAGACATACTTTACCAATTCTACTATAAAACAATGTTGTCACAAGACAGAAAACACAAAAATGCCTGCAACAATACTTTAATATCACTTGAGAATCTATTTAAGTCATGCAATGAATAATTTGGGCTAGGGAGAATACAGGATCTGGGTTTATTCTGTTTCCCCTAGGCACTTTCTGTATAATCTTAAATTAGTGGCATAAAAAAATCTTCCAGGAGAAAGTTCTGCACTTGCATAGCTTAACCTTCAGGGTTATCAGACTCCAGTTCTATTCGAAGTCATTGAGTGATTTTGCAAAGCTTTTTAAATTGCAGGTAATTGATAGATATGCAAATTCCACCCTCTCTGATAACAATTTTAATTGACTTTCTCTGCTTAGAGAAAAACTGTTTTCTCCCAATTGTACTTGGTCTCAATATTCTTTTATTACATGTAAATTTGTGCTGTTTTTACTTTTCGTTGGAATGAATTATAATATCTTCCTGGTCTTTCGTGCCATGTAAATAAATTAATTATTTAACATGTGCTCATTTTCATACCTCTTTGCCATGGAGTGTGAGATATATATATATATATACACACACACATATATATATATCCTCTTTGTAAGTAGTAAGTTCTTGGCCTGTAATGCCTTGTATTGTATGTTCCAGACATATGCTTATACAATCTTAAATGTTTCCCCTACAATAAATTGGAGTTGCCTAAGGTCTACCTGCTAATATTCATCAGTAGACATGTCATTTTTCATGAGTAGTAAATAACATTTTTCATTCACTTTAAGCACATGGTCTGATAGCCCATGAATATACCAAGTTCCATGTTCTGTGTTTTTCTTTTCCACTAGTGCGAGCTGTGTGCTGTAAACTGTAACCGACAGCTGTCTCGTTGATTATTGGAGCAGATGGTAAAATGTAACGCCAGTAAAGCCCACATCTTTGTAAGAAACACAAGTTCTGAGAAGAAGCTACCCTAGTTCCTTCTGGAGCTTGCAGGCTTTGTACTTCCGGGCAGCAGAGGCAGATAGTCCCCAGCTGCCAGCCAGTTCCAGGGTGCTGGGCGCTGGTTGGCGCTGAGGAGCTGGTTGTCTTTAGGACACTTTAGTGATGTGGGTGCTCAGACCGCGGCATCTCGGCCTGCTGAGGCTGCAAGCTGAAAGGTCTGAAAAGCAGGGTCTTCCTGGCCTTCTACTTTCTGCTCTCCTTTCTGCTCTCCTTCCTACTCTGAATGAGTCTCAGGAATTAGAACCCCTTACACCCAAAGCAAGCCAGGACACCTAGGATGCTCTCTGACCTCCTTCCCCTGCTGAAGGGCCTCGTGTCAGGTGTCCTGCCCACACGGGAAAGTGGCAACGTCTTAGGACAGAAAATAGTTCAACCAGGCCTCCTGGGGCCCTCCAGTAGGCAGAGCAAATACGGGCCCTTGTCTCCCCATCACGGTAAAGAACTGAGGGGTAAGGCGGCGAGTTGAGCACAGGTCTACTGAGGGAAGTAAGGTGACGTCTCAGACAACGTGAGCCAGTGCTGAGGACAGCCCCGTCTCCGTCCCAGGACTCCCATCTACCCCGTCTGACACGCTTCGTTCACCTAAAACGTGTGCCCTCTCCACTCCTTCCACCTGATAGCTTCTCTTTTCTGTTTTGTTTTGTTTTACTTGTAGTTTGCTCCTCAGTCGTGTTTCTCACAGGCCTCATGGGAGTTATCGTGCACCGTCCAGATGTCACACAGTCCCTCCTTAAAATGTCTATGCTCTGGCTAGTTCCTTAGCTCTGTCCACAGAACCAGGCTTAGCAGCCCTCGCAACTCCTATCACCTCCACCCAGTTCCTTACCCTCTAATTGGGTGTCTCCACAACAACCCAATTTTTTAATATTTTAACTTCTAATTTAATTATTGTACATCTTTACAGCTTGTAACATGGTTTTTCTCAGCAGCCTGCAATGCATGTCAATCAAGTCAAAGATATTATCATACACAGCATTGTTAATAGATAACTTTCCATTCCTGTGTCTATCCGATATCTTCTTTCCCTGAGTTCCACCACCCACTTCCCCACCCTCCCCCTGCAGACTGCGGTGTCTACACTCGCCCTCCCTGCTGTTCTACCTTCCATTCTTTCCGTTTCTGCTGTGGAGCAAAGACCTTTCATATGTATTGAACGAGGACATACATGCCTTTCTTTCAGAGTCTAGCTTGTTTCACTTAGCATTAAATCTTCCATATCCATCCACTTTGTACCAGACAGGAAGTTTTTGTTGTTTATTATGTCTGAGCAATGTTCCACAGTGTATAGGTGCCACGCTTTACAAACCCGTCATCTGCTCTTGGACATCTGCTGCTTCTGTGTCTTAGCAATTAAGTAATGCTGCGATAGACACGAATGGGCAAGCGTCTTTCCAACCAAGTGCTTTCCTGTCTTTTGGGTAAATACCTACGAGTGGGATTACTGGGTCACATGATAGATGTGTCTGTGAGTTGGGAGACCCCTTCTTGTTCTCCATAGTGGCTATACTGATTTACAGTCCCACCAACAGTGTAGGAGGGCTCCTTCTGGGCCACATACTCATCAGAACTTGCTATTCTTTATTTTTTCTTTTCTCTTCTTTTCTTTTCTTTTTTTTGGAGAGGTTTTTTTGTTTTTGTTTTTGTTTTTGTTTTTTTTCACTATAGGGTGCATGCGCTCGCCAGAGAGACAGAGAGAGACAGAGAGACAGAAAGCGAGAAATCACCCCCCGGCGAGGATGGCCACACTGCAATCCCTTCTCCTCCATTCTCCTCTCGGGATCTTGGGCAGACACGCACACGCGCCCACGTGAGTTTAAGCCACCGGGTCCGGGACTTGAACCATAGTCAACTATGTGGAAGTCCAGCTACATAGCCATTATGCCAACGGCTGGTCCCTTGTTAGCCATTTTCTTAGTTGTTTGTTGTTGTTGTTGTTGTTGTTGTTGTTGTTCTCATCCTCGGTAGAATCCTGTCTTTGTCTTTGATTTTTCCAATCTGATTATGCTTTGGAGAGGATCTTCGTATGTTGATTCTCTTTTGGTTTCTTTGGTGTTTCCTGAATTTATATGTCTTTATTTTTCTCTAGATTTGGAAAGTTTTCACATAATATTGCATGAAAAAGTTTTCCTGTACCTTTTCCAACCTCTTTGCCTTCTAGAATACCCATTACATGCGTATTTGGGCACTTGGTGGTAGCTAATATTTCCTATATGATGACTTCTTTATATATGTGTGTGTGTGTGTATATATAGTATGTATGTGTGTGTGTATATATATATGTGAATGTATATATACACACACACACACACACATATATATATATATATATATATACACACACACAATTCTTTTTGGTGGTTTGGACTAAGTCAGAGGCTTTGTCTTACAGATCAGAGATTCTTTCGTCAACATAGTCTTACCTTCTGTTAGTGCTTTCAAGGGAGATTTTTGATTTCTTGGATTGTATTCTTCATGTCCAGAAGTTGTATTTTATTCTTTTTTTAAAAAGCAAAATGGATGGTTTATTCATTCGTACTTAAATAAGTGAAATTGGCACTGATACTATCATGATGCAACAAAACACAAATCTTTCTAAAGACTTAGAGAAATTAACAAATGAGGGATCTCAGTAAAACACAGCCGAAAGGGCCAGAGGCAATCAACGAAGTGCATTATAACGTGACCCTTCACCTGAACACTACGTTTTCTAAATAAGTAGAGCCTCCTATTTCCAGAAATCAGGAATAATTCTTTATCACACTTACTTGTATTTCACTTTTTCTTGAAGTTAGTCTCTAAGGCCCTTAAGATTCCTAATCTAGTACTAAATTTTATCTGTAGCCAGAGACAATTTGAATCACGTTGTCCATAGCAGTCAAGGTTCTTAAAGCCTCTTTGATTAGACTCCAGTCATAACTCACCCTCCCACCCTCCCAGTTTACGCAGCGGGCACACCGAGAACCAGCATATCAAGGCAGGATGCACAGCTCTGAAACACGAAAACTCCTATGAGGAAGAAAGGAATTCAGTCACCTCCCAGACTGACATTTAGTTACTATGCCTCGTGCTCACACATCTTCAGGCAGCACGTTCATGGGTAATTTAAGACCAGTCCATGGTCTGTGTGGTGCTCAAATCCTTAGTGATTTGCTGTATCATATTCTGGCCTTCCCCAGAGGTTTCCAAGATGGCCTCCAGATCCCTGGCAGGAAGAACTTGCTGGAACTGCAGGTAGGACTGCAGAGGTTCCTCACCACGGTTATAGAATGGTGCATCCCAGGCTGGGGAACACCAGGTCTGGCTATTCCAGGGTCGATTGCTCCAGGACTGGGAGCTCCAAGACTGGGTGTTCCAGGACTGGGTGTTCCAGGTCGGGTTCTACTCTGGAAAGTTTTCTAATGGGTTCACTGGGCATCCCTGGTGGTAGGAGGCACAGAGCCCTGGGTGTTCAGCAAGTGTTGGGCCCTTCTGAGTCACAGCACTGCTGTTCTTTGGCCACTTGTTTTTCTGCCACCTCTTACATTTCATTCTCTGGTTCTGGAACCAGGTCTTAGCCTATTTGTAGTTGAGGTTCAGAATGTCAGACAGCTCCTGCATCTCCTGGAGGCTGAGGTACTTCTGTCTCTGAAACCTGGCTTTGAGTACACACAGCTGGGTCGCAGAGAACACGGTTCTCATCTTCTGCTTCTTGACCTGGACCTTCTCTTCCTTCTTCACTGAGCCCTTGTCTACTTTGGGACTAGTGGAAGAATCTGGGATCTCAATAATAAATGGAACCATAGAGGAAGGGAGGGATGAGACAGTCTCAGCATGGGGCACCTCAGCAGATGACATTGACAAGGCAGGATCACGTTCTTCAGGTCCACAGCTCACAGGCAGAAGTGGAGAACCCATAGAATCCAATAGTTTGGAGAAAGGCAGGCTTTGGGGACAAGCTGGATCCACACTCATGTTATGGAGAAAGTGGGGGAAAAATCAACCAGTGTAAAAAAAAGAAAAAAAAAAAACGAAGAAGGTGGCGGCTAAGCTTTTAAGACAAGTGTCTAGGTAGATCTTAGCGAAGTGTGAAGATCTCCAGCTGTAAAAGTATCCCAAGGTTGGGATGAAGCCAGTTCCCTCCACAGTAACAGAAGGCGACCAGCCTGATCCAGTTCTGTTTTATTCTTTTTTAGAGTATCTGTCTCTTTATGGAATTCCTTCTTGTCATGGAATAACTTTCTCATCTCCTGGAATTGATTTTCTCTAGCATTTCATTGAGTTTGGCATAGTAAATATTCTGAATTCTTTTTTTTTTTTTTGACATTTTTGTAAATTCTTTTGTGTTTTCCATTGTTGGTGAGGGATTACTGTGCTTCTTTGGGGGAGAGATATTCCCTTGTTTTATCATACTCCTTGTATCTCTACACTGGTTTCTAGGCATCTGGGGAAGCACTCAGTTCCTTTTATTTTTGGAGCGGGTTCTGTAGTGCCATGTGTGGAAGAGCAGCCCTAGGTCCTAGTTGTATCCCGGGAGAAGGACCACATCCTCCAGATCAGAGCAGAGCTCGTGTAGTTGGAGGTGATAACGTTCAGGGAGGCTTAGCTGTGCTGTGTTTTGAGTGGCATCAGCTGAATGCAGTAACTGCTCCCAGGACTTGAAAGTGATGAGGAAGAAAGCAGACTTGCCTCTCCTGGCAGATAGGGGATAGAGTTCAAATTCCTCAGCCTCAGTTGGAGTGGGAGCACTCTCTTTTGAGTCCTCTGCTCCCTTCAGGCTGTGGAAACCTGATTGCAGATGGAGCCCCACCTACTTATCAGTGTGTAGCTCTCTTGCCAGACTGCAGTGGGGGGAAGTGGAAGATACAACTTTTTATTTATTTATTTTTCTGAAGCTGCTTGTTTTTGTGTTTCCCTATGATGTGTGTTAACTCTGCTAGTTTCCTCATTCTTCTATGGGTGAGAATGCTGAAATCCATGGCAGTAGCCTGGGGCTTGGGGTTTCAGAGGAAATATTCTCTCATTTTTCTCCTCCAGAAGAGAAATAGGGCAATAAGGAGATGCTCAGTGGAGCCTCACTGGCTTCAGGAAGTTGGCTCCTCTGCTTTGTGGGGAGAAGCTATGCAATCTGGAAGTTCCTTCTGACTTCCTCCTACCCCCCAGGTCCAGCCTGATTCCTGTTTGCAGAGGCTGCTTTCAGGCAGTGACCAGGCCTGAGTACCTGCAGACTGCAGAGGTGGTGGCAACAGTCACTCCCCGCAGTCAGTGGCCACTGAGTTACCCCAACCTCTCTCGTCCAGAAGCAGCTAGAATGAGCAGGGAGGAAGTTGGGGGGATGAGGGAATGAGACACTACGCAGAAGTGCGGGACCCTGCAGCAGGCAGCAACCACCTAGTCTGGGTCCAGCAGAAGGCCAACCCACTTCTCTCATCAGACTTAGAATTAAAATACAGTTTTCCCAGGAACATTAGGTCTTATTTTAGAAAGCAACCATGTCACATGAGACTTGGATAAATATATGTGTTATAGTTTTTTCTCATCAGTTTGCCTTTTGTTATGAAGGTTTCAGCCATGTCCTTGGCAGAGTTGAGGGAAAGATGTCTTTTCTACCCTACGGTAAGTTTCCCTTTATCAACAGTTTAGCTTAATCCTTTGGAGAAAACAGCAATAAAAATTCACAGTGGCAACAATAATAAAATCATTTTTAATACCCCTTCATTACCAGTGAAAATAAGAATATTTTCTGCATCTTTCTCTATCCTAAGACATTTTTATTTGGTTCACTTTCTTCTCAAAATATTAATCATATAGACCCCACCCTGTGTCATAAATAAGTCCTGTGATGCCTAGAAATATTTTCTCTTCCTTTTTTTAATTTTTTAAAAATGTATTGATTTATATTCATTCACTGTCCATAAATACAGTATACAAAATGAGACTTTCCATCTGGAATGCATTGCATTTTGGTTCAATCAAAGATATTACCATATATGATATCATCAACAAATCATTTTCTTTTTGTTGTTTGTTATATATTTTGATTTTTATTCCCCCCTTGATTCCCTACCCCTCACCTTCTACCAATTCCCCCTCTCCTCCCACACTGTCTCTGGTATCTGCAGTTGGTTTCTATGCCTTTTCTACATTTTATTTATTTATTTATTTATTTATTTATTTATTTAGGAGAGGTTTTTGCTATAGGACACGTGTATTCACCAGACGACAGAGACAGAGAAACAGAAAGCAATAAATCACCCCCCAGGGGGGATGGCCATGCCGCAATCCTTTCTCTTCCATTCTCCTCTCGGGATCCTAAGCACGCATGCACATGTGTCTGGTGTGAGTTTAAGCCACCAAGTCCAGGACTTGAACCTCAGTCAACTACATGGGATCCAGCGACATAGCTGTTATACTAACTGTTGGTCCCCGCTAGAGATCTTAATTTATTTTATTTTATTTTGAGATTTATTTTATTTAACTCTTTAATTTTTATATTATTTTATTTCATTTTCTTTTATACATTCAATCACGTTACTTAGCTTACAAAATGAATATATCTTCAACAGATATCACATTTCTTTGTCCAATTAATGTTTTGCCTCTCTATTTTTCTTCTGAATATCCTTCCTCAGACTTTACTCTTTGAAACACACTATATATGGTATTCGCAGCCATTTGCTGTGTTTCTATATCCTTTAGTCAATCAGTTTCAGTCATAGAGTGCGGACACTCAGTATGTATTAAGTAGGGACATACAATGTCTCTCCTTCATAGTCTGGCGTGCTTCACTCAGTAGTAAATCTTCCATATTCTACCATTTTCTGTCAAAAGCAAGGGTTCTTTTTTTTTTTTTGTTCTTAATGGCTGAATAGTATTCCATAGAGTACATGTGCCACAGTTTTTCAATACATTCATCTGTTCGTGGACATTTGGGTTGGTTCCATATCTTAGCAATTGTGAATAGTGCTGCAATAAACATCAACTTGCAAGCACTTTTCTGATTAAGAATTCTTCTGTCCTTTGGGAAGATACCAAGGAGTGGGATTGCTGGATCATGGTAGTTCTATTTGTAGATTTTTGAGGAATCTCCAAATTGTTCTCCACAGTGGCTGGACGAATTTACATTACCACCAGCAGTGTAGGAGAGTTCCCCTTTCACCACACCCCCTTATTTTAATCATTCTAACTGGAGTTAGGTGGTATCTCATTGTGGTTTTGATCTGCATCTCCCTTACACTGAGGAATGTTGAGCAATTTTTCATATGCCTTTTGGCAATTCATATGTCATCCTTAGAGAGTGGCTTTTTCAACTCATTCTCCCATCTTTTAATAGGGTTGATCATCTTTTTTTCTTTTTGGAATAGCTACTTGAGTTTCTTGAGCATTCTGGTTATCAGTCCCTTATCTGACGCATAATTTACAAAAATATTTTCCAATTTTGAATGCTATTCACACTAATTACTATGTCTTCTGCCATGCAGAAACTTTTTAGTCTGATTTAATCCCACTTGTCTATTTTGGGGATTATTGACTGTGCTTTGGAGGTCTTATTTAAGAAGTCTTTTCCTACTCCAGTGTCTCCCAGAGTTTCCCCAGTGTTCTCCAGGAGAAGTTTTATAGTATGAGGTCTTAGGTTTAGATCTTTGATCCACCTTGAGTTGATTTTTGTCAAAGGTGAGAGGTAGGGGTTCAGATTCATCTTTCTGCAAGTGGAGATCCAGTTTTTCCAGCACAATTTGCTGAAAAGGTTTTCTTTTCCTCACTGAATTGACTGGTCAAAATCAGTTAACTGTATGTTTGGGAATTTATTTCTGGGGACTCTATCCTGTTCCATTGGTCCACCTGTCTATTTTTGTGCCAGTACCATGTTGTAGTATATTTCTGGGTCAGGGAGTGAGATGCCACTCACTCCACTCTTCTTGTGTAGGATTGCTTTGGCAATAAGAGGTCTTTTATGATTCCAGACAAATTTTATGATTGTCTTTTCTAGATCTGTGAAGAATGTGTCTGGTACTTTGATTGGCATTGCATTAAATATGTAGATTAATTTGGGTAGAATTGTTATTTTGATTATATTAATTCTTCCAGTCCAGGAACATGGGATATCCTTCCACTTTTTTGTGTCATTTTCAATTTCATTTTTTAGTTTCTCGTAGTTTTCCTTACAGAGGTCTTTAACTTCTTTGGTTAGATTTATTCCTAAATATCTTATAATTTTTGTGGTTATGGAAAATGGAATAATTTTTTTCAGTTCTATCTCAGTCTGCCTGTTGTTCATATATAAAAATGCTATAGATTTCTGTAGGTTGATTTTGTATCCTGCAATTTTACTGTATGTATGTGTTACTTTCAGGAATTTTTTCGTGGAAACCATTGGGTCATCTATGTATACAATCATGTCATCAGTGACTAAAGAGAGTTTCATCTCTTCTTTTCCTATTTGAATGCCTTTTATTTTTTCCTCTTTTCTGATTGCAGTGGTGAGGACTTCCAGTACTATATTGAAAAGGAGCAGAGAAAGTGGGCATCCTTGTCTTGTACCCGTTTTTAGTGGAAAAGCTTTCAGCTTTTCTCCATTCAGAATGATGTTTGCTATGGGTTTTTCATAGATAGTTTTATTGTGTTAAGAAATGACCCTTCTATGTTGATTTTGCTGAGAGTCTTGATCATGAAGGGATGTTGTATCTTATCAAATGCTTTTTCTGCATCAATTATTAAGATCATATGGTTTTTATTTTTTTTCCTGTTAATATGGTGTATTACATTTATGGTTTTGTGTATGTTCAACCAACCTTGCATTCCTGGAATAAACCTACCTGATCATGACATGTGATCTTTTCTATAAGTTGTTTTTTTGCTAGTATTTTGTTGAGAATCTTTGTGTCTATATTCATCAGAGATATTGGTCTATAGTTGTCCTTCCTTGTCCTGTCCTTATGTGTTTTAAGGATAAGGGTGATAGAGGCTTCATAGAATGATTTAGGGAGAGATTCACCCTTTTTGTCTTTAGAAATAACTTGAGCAGGATGGGGGTTTAGTCTTCTTTGAAAGTTTTTGTAGAATTCAGAGGTGAAGCCATCAAGGTCAGGCCTTTTCTTTGTTGGGAGATTATTTATTACTGATTCAATCTCCTGACTTGTTATGGGCCTATTCAGACTTTCTATATCCTCCTGGCTCAATCTAGGTAGATTATACATGTCCAGGAATTTGTCCATCTCATCCAGATTGTCTTGTTTCTTGGCATATAGATGTTCATAGTATCCTCTAATGATGTTTTGTATTTCTACTATGTCTGTTGTTGTATAGGCTGCTTCACTGCAGATTTGATTTACCTGGTTCCTTTCTCTCTTCTCCTTAATAAGTCTCACTAGTGGCATATCAAATTTATTTATCTTTTCAAAGAACCAGCTTTTGCTTTCATTTATTTTCTATTTCATTTATTTCTGCTCGGATCTTTATTATTTCCTTTCTCCTGGAGTTTTTTGAATTTTTTTTTCTGTTGCTTTTCCAGTTCTCTAAGGCACAAAGTCTCTATGCCTTTGAACCTGTAGAGGCTTGCTTTTTGCCCTATGATGTGGTCAATCTTCAAAAAGGTTCCATGTGGGGGTGAGGAAAAAGTGTATCTCGTGGTTTTTGGATGGAAAGTTCTATAGATGTCTGTTAAGTTCACTTGATTCATGGTGTGATTTGGATCCTTTATCCCTTTACCTATTTTTTTTGTCTAGATGATCTGTCCCGAGGAGATAGTGGGGTGATGAGGTTTAACAATTAGCGTGTTGCAGTCTATCTCCCCTTTTAGATCTAACAGTCTTTCCTTCACATATTTAGGTGCTTCTGTGTTAGATGTATAGACATTTATAAAGCATTATATCTTCTTGGTTGATTGACCCTTTTATTACAATATAGTGCCCTTTTTGTCTCTTCGAACAGTTTTTGTTTTAAAGCCTATTTTTTCAGAGATTAGTATTGCCACTCCAGCTCTTTTTCAGTTCCCATTTGCATGAAAAACCTTTTTCCAACTCTTCACTTTCACTCTATGTATGTATTTATCCATGAGTTGGGTTTCCCATAGGCAACAGATAGTTTCTGTTTTTTAATCGATTCAGTCAGTCTGTGTCTCTTGATCAGAGAATTTAATCCATTCACATTCAATGTTATGATCGATGTTACTGAACCTGTCCCAGTGTTTAAGTTAGCCATTGTCTTGGTTGCTTTTTATTCCTTTGTTTCTGGCTGTTCATTCTTTAATTTTCCTGGAACAGTACTCTCTTCAGGGTTTCTTGAAGAGCTGGTCTGGTGCTGGCAAATTCTTTCAGGTCTTGTTTGTCTGAGAAGATTTTTCTTTTTTTTTCCCATATGAAGGATAATCTTACTGGATATAATAATCTTAGTTGAAATTGTTTCTCTCTTAACACTTTCAATACATCTTTCTATTTTTTCCTTGCTTGCATTGTTTCCATTGAGAAATCTGTGTTAGCCTGATGAGATGACCTTTGTAATTCACTCGTCATTTCTCTCTTGCCAGTTTCAGTATCTTGTCTTTATCTGTGGTCTTTGTCAGTCTAGCTAAACTGTGCCTTGGGTAAGATCTTCTTGGGTTGATTTTATTTGGGGTCCTTTGTATTTCTTGGGTCTCGAGGTTTGAGTGCCTCTCTAGAATTAGGAAATTTTCTTCCAGGATTTCATGGAATAGATTTTCCATGCCCTTATTAGTTTCTTCACCTTCTGGGATACTAATTATTCAGATGTTAGGGTGTCTAGTGGAATCTAGTATTTCTCATATATTATCCTCATGGGTTTTTTTGTTGTTGTTATTTTCTCTATCTTTTTGGTGGTTTTCTCTAGGTCAGAATTTTTATCTTCTATGTCAGAGATTTGATCTTCAGCATGGTCTAATTGACTTTTAATATTTTCTAGAGAATTTTTGATTTCCTGTATTACAGACTCCATCGCTAATAATGCCATCTGATTTTTTCTTAGTGTGTCCATTTCTTCTTTCATATTGTGAAAGGACTTCCTAATCTCTGGTAGTTTGTTGTCTCTTTTATGTTCCAACTCATAGCATTTGGTCACCATGAATGTTCTAAATTCTTTCTCTGACATTGTGGTGACATCCTCTGTTTTTTCAAGAAATGGAAGGGAGTCACTGTGTTCTTTTGCTGGAGACGTATTTCCTGGTTTAGTCAGACCTAAGTCTCTTCTTCTACTTCTAGTCATTGGGAGATATATTCACTTTGGGATAACTTTTAGGAGAATGTGTCTTCGACTAGGAGCAAGTGTGTTTCCATTTTGCTGTGGACTGATGAGTGCCAAAGTCCCTCTTCTGTTGTGTTTAGCAATGTGGTCCAAGGAGGAGCATTTTATTCAGGTGTCTGAAGAGCAGTATCTCCATTTTTGCAGGTGGTTCGGTAAAAGAGAGGACCCCAGAGAGTCTTACAACACCAGGGGTATTTCAGAACTGTGATTCTAGACCTATCTAGCCCATCTGGGAGGGTGGAGGAAGAGGAAGAGAAGACCAAATAAGAGGGAAGAAAGTAAGGAGAATAAAGATTTCACCAGGGGTTTGGAGATGGAAGGGGATCCGCTCAATTTTAAAACTTTCAGTATCAAGCACAGCCGATATATATACATGTCTATGAACACATGTCTGACCAGCATAAACCTCAGTGAGTAAAGCGAACACACTTTATTTTTTATTTTTTTTTATTTTTGGAGAGGTTTTTGCTATAGGGCATGTGCGCTCACCAAACAGACAGAGAGAGACAGAGACACAGAAAGCGAGAAATCACCCCCCAGGGTGGATAGCCACGCTGCAATCCCTTCTCCTCTATTCTCCTCTCAGGATCTTGGGCATGCACGCACATGTGCCCGGCGTGAGTTTTAAGCCACCGGGTCCAGGACATGAACCGCAGTCGACTATATGGGAGCCCAGCGACCTAGCCATTACGCTAATTGCTGGTCCCGCGAACACACTTTAAAGTAGCACTTAGCTGGGGCTATATAGCTTACTGCAGTAATCAAATAGGTATTAATAGGTATTTTTAATTCATTTTTTAATTTCAAGAAAACAGTTTCAGTCTTAATAGATCAAAATTAAAAAAATGTTAAGAAAAGTTTGCTTAAAACTTAAAGCCAGGGAAAAGGTTAGGATTCATTTCAAATAGTAGATAGATGAACCGATCCACAGTTCAAGAGAGGATAAAAATCCTTAAATATGGAAGTCAAAGCATCAAAGAAAATCAGTAATGTTTTATTCTAAGCTCAGAAGATGCTTTTTCACTAGATCAGTCTCATGTAGTTAATCTCTCTACTATTGAATTTGCAGTGTTACTGTGGTCTTATCTTTCTATTTAAACTCTGGAAGTTAACATTCAGCTCCAGACTTGTCCCTACCATTAGGCTGGCCATTCTCTTGGTTATTTTTTTTGTAATCTTATTTCTGTGTGTCCGACTTTAGTTTTCCTAGCATAGCACTCCCTTCAGCACTTCTTGGAGAGCTGGTCTGATGTTGGTAAATTCTTTCAAGTTTTATTTATCTGATAATGTTTTTGTCTTTTTTTCTTCCCTCATATGAAAGGTAATCTTGCTGGTTATAGTATTCTTTTTTTTTTTT
>NW_006203879.1:229574-238687 GCF_000334495.1 Tupaia belangeri chinensis
CGGTCGACTACATGGGAGTCCAGCGACATAGCCATTATGCTAATTGCTGGTTCCCTGGTTATAGTATTCTTGATTGAAACTGTTTTTCATTTAACACTTTGAATATATTTTCCCATTCTTTCCTAGTTTGCATTGTTTCCAATGAGAGGTCTTACATTAGCCTTATGGGATATCCTATGAAAGTAACTTGACGTTTCTCTCTTGTGAAATTTAGTATGTTGTCTCTGTAGTTTTCGTCAATCTGACTATGATGTGCTTTGGGAAAGATCTTCTTGGGTTGATTCTTTTAGGGGTCCTTTGTATTTGTTGGGTCTGGACATTTGAATGCCTCTCTAGATTTGGAAAGTTTTCTTCCAGGATTTCATAGACTAGGTTATCAAGGCCCTGATTAGTTTCTTCACCTTCTGGGATACCAATGATCTGGATATTTGGGCATTTAATGGTGTCTAGTATCACTCGTATGTTATTTTCAGTTTTGGGGGTTATTTTCTCAGTCTTTTTGGTGAATTTTTCTAGGTCAGACATTTTATCTTCTACATCTGAGATTCCATCTTCTGCATGATCTATTCTGCTTTTGATATTTTCAAGGAATGTTTTAATTTCCGGTATCATTGCCTTCATCTGTAACAATTACATTTTATTCTTTTTTATAATGTATATCTCCTCTTTCAGATCATACAAGAATTTCCTTACCTCCTGGAACCCAGTGTCTCCTTTCTCCTGCATCTTCTGGAGTTCATTGTCTCTATTCTCTTGCATCACTGTTAGCTTTGTCACTATGAATATTTTAAATTCTTTGTCTCACATTTCCACTAGTTCCCTTGTATTGTCTGTGGAGGAAGATGAGTTATTCTTTCCCTTAGAGGAGAGACATTTTCTTGGTTTCTCATATTTCTTGTGTCCTTGCAGTGGTTTCTGGTCATCTGATGGATTATACTTTTTTTTTCCTTGTATTTGGAGTTAAATCTGAGCATTCAGAGGGACACAGGAGGAGGCGACCTGCAATCTCTAAACAGTACCGTTTTTCTCCCTTTGTGCAGCTGATCCAGTGGAAATTGAGGATTAATCTGACCATAAAAGTATTCCAGTATTTGGCTACTGAGCACCTAGACCTGTCTCCAAAATGAGCAAAGTAGGCTAAGCAGAAAGGTGCGAAAGGTAAAAAGGAAAAGGAAAAGAAAAAGAGAGAGAGAAAAGAAAAGAAAAAAAAAAACATTAAATAAAAGAAAAAAAGTTTTAAGCAAAAAAATGAAAACTATGCCACGTGAATGGGGTCACTCCGAACTCAGATATAGATCGCTGCTGACTGGCTTGTCCTATGGGGGCAGGAGAAAAGGTAACAATTAGCAAGACAAAAGAGCGGCAGAGAGCGAAGAAGTTTAAACATTTAAAATAGAGAGAGAGAGACAGAGAGACACAGAGAGAATAAATAGGGTCCTCTAACCTGGCTCCTGGCTAGATCTGGGGGGCAGGAAGGTGAAGTCTGGGCAGAAGGTCTTTGGAGGTCCTAATCCCTCAAAACATGTTTTCTTCTTAAGGGTTGCTGCTTTTCTCACATCCTATTAAGTTCAGCAGTTTAAAAAAAATAATCAGTTTTGGGGACCAGCAGTTAGCGTAATGGCTATGTCGCTGGACTACCACGTAGTCGACCGCGGTTCGCATCCCGGAACCGGTGGCTTAAAACTCACGCCGGGCGTGTGTGCGTGCGTGCCCAAGATCCCAAGAGGAGATGGGAGGAGAAGGGATTGCGGCATGGCCATCCCCCCTGGGGGGTGATTTCTTGCTTTCTGTCTCTATGTCTCTCTGTGTCTGTCTGGCTAGCGCACGCGCCCTAGAGCGAAAACCTCTCCAAAAAAAAAATAATAATAATCTGTTCTTAAATTGAAATTAGTTACAAGAAAACATATTTATTCAGAAATTTTGACAATTCTTCCAGATATCATTCTCATTCCCAAGAAATTAAAAAAAAAAGAAAGAAAAATCAATTTTATCAACATCAACTCTTTAGAGACCAATAATTACAACAAGGTGTGGGAAGAAGGGTGTGACAGCATTTCACAGAGGGTCCCTGCAGACAAATGTGGGCTCCGCAATGCAGAGGGGTCATCTGGGAAGATGCTAAGGTCTCTGTGCAAATGAGTGACAGGGGGACAGCCAGTGATGGCATCAGAAAGGCACTGCAAGGGGGCGGCAGCAGGGTGAGGTGCAGTCTGAGGATTCCATTAGCAGGAACATCCCTGACCACACAAGCACAGCATGCAGAAAGGTCTCACAAATGCAGCACGCTGGATGACCAAAGTTACTGCTGCTGGGGGCTCAAAATTCAAGGCCTCCTCGGGTGATCGAGCTAGGAGTCCTTAAGGAGCAAGTCTCAGAAGTCCCGAGCCCAGGACAAGGAGTGGAGATGGGTGACAGCACCTTACTGGCTCTTCTGGACAGGGAGTGCCGTGGCCAGATTAGAATTACAGACCGAATACCCCGAGGTAAAAGAAGGATGGCGGAACAAGGCAAGGGCCTGGCGAGGATACTCAGCGTTTCTCCCGGTGAAGGATCTGAGGGCATTAAACCTGAAGAGCAAGCAAAAGGTTTCAGAATTTAGGAGTTGGAGCAGGTAGGGTTCGAGGGCGTTTAGTTTAGATGTTGATGGTGGAGTATGTGTGTGTGTAAAGGGCCCTAGTTTCCTGAGACTGAAGATAGGAACAAAAGATATTTGAGGAGCCCGTGGAGCACCACAGACAAAGCTTCTGTCTGGAGTCCGAAGGCTATGCCCGAGAGCAGGGATGTGGGAGGTGCAATGTCCTGCAGAAAACCCCAGGCCTCAGTGAGATCACTGAGGGGACTGAGTCTGTAATCCTGAAGAGCAGTAGTTTTCAGAATCTAAGGCCTGAAAGTTATATATATACATTTTTTTTTTTTTTTTTTTGGAGAGGTTTTCACTATAGGGCGCGTGCGCTCACCAGACAGACAGAGAAAGACATAGAGACAGAAAGCGAGAAATCACCCCCCAGGGGGGATGGTCACGCCGCAATCTCTTCTCCATTCTCCTCTCGGGATCTTGGGCATGCACGCACACGCACCTGGCGTGAGTTTTAAGCCACCTGGTGTGGGACGCGAACTGCAGTCGACTACGTGGGAGTCCAGTGACATAGCCATTACGCTAACTGCTGGTTCCCTAAAAGTTAGATTTTCATTCAAACCAAAGTTTTCAGAAATTAACTTCCAGAGTTTTATAGAGTTTAACCATCTATTTAGTAAAAGTGTCGTTCTTATACTAAAACTTCAAGATTAGCTTCTTTATATTGTAATATTGAATAAAAGGTCAATAATCAAGTTTTCAACTCAGTGCACTTGCCAATTACATTGAGTATTAAACATGGGCAAATTTAGCTCCTGTAGCTGCTTAAAAGGCAAGGGACAGAGAGAAAACCCTACCCTTTTGGGAAGCTGTTAAACTTTTTCAAATGCTTCAAGTAGTTCCCTGTGGAGATAGTTATTGGAATACCATAAAAATGTTCTATGTGAAAGATTATAATTTTCTCAGTGGTTAGAAAAAAAATGGTGTGTGTTATAAATGTTTCCCCTGCTATGGTACAAAGACTGATTTTATTTTACTCCTGATGATAACCTAAATAATAATGCCAGCACAATATTAAATCTAAATAGTTCAGTTTTTAATATTAAGATGAACATCACTAATTTACCTGTTTCTCAAATTGAATCTCACTAATGAAAGCCATGTTTACAGCAAACACCTGTATTTAATGATATGGTTCATGATAGCAAATTATTTGTGAAGTTGCTTTTTTTTTTCCTCATGCCTTTCTGTAATTAATTCCCTGATATGTCGAAGGATTGGGTAATGATTTCTAACATGTTTTGGTGGTGGAAATGTCACACAGTTTGGAAGAAAGAACTGATTCTCACTACTCTGGTTTGGGATCAATGTTTCATGTCATTTTAAATCGTATTGCCCAATATAAACGAGTATTAGACATCTCCTCAGTGGTGTATTTTAGAGAGGAGAGAACTGAGGTGAGCCATGAGTATGGTACGCATTTCCAGGAGAAGGCCACTTTTCCTGCAGTCACCTACAGGGCTCAGAGACTCTGTGGTGTACCATGCTGTAAGAAGAAGCCCGCCCTGGCACAAGCAGGCAGTGTGCACAGTCTCTCACACACAGATCACATCTATCTGGTGTCCTAGGAGCCAGGGAGACCCAATCTGCGTGCTGTCTTACAGAAAGCCATGAAAGCACATGTGTAAGCAAGATATACTGATTGATAAATTTTGAGGAAAATGACAGAATCAGAGGCTCCAGACATCTCCCGAAGAGACACTGACCTAACAATAATACATGCTCGGAAAAGTCTAGGCAATTCCAGAAGACAGCTGTGGCGTTCTAGTTCCTTGGGCAAGCGCAGAGCAAGAACTGCAGCGCTGACACGGGCTAAAACGCTTTCCGTTTCCCCGTAGCTGGGCCTCTCTCAGGTCAGCACAGCCCGGTGCACTCCCCAGCACGCACCCCATTCCAGCCTCTTCGGGAGGGAGGAAATGCATCCTGCTTCCCAGCGGGCTGTCCCGTGGGGCAGGTCTCTACCTCGCCCCACATGGAGCACTGATGAGGAGCCGGTATGCTCTGGGTCCCTGCTGCCACTGTACAGAAGGCACGCTCAGGGCCCATCGTGGCACCAGAACCCGCACAGCGCCACAGACCGGCATGGGAGTGAGAGAAACTGGGAAATCACAGGCGTGAGCCCAGGGAGATCCATCCTTAGCCAGGCTTATTAGTGAAGAACTTCCTTTGTGCAAAGTGTATAAAGACTAGCAGGGAGCCTGTTTTTTAAAATGCTCAAATCCCAACCAAAAGTAATGTATAAAAATAAACTTGGGTGGGGGATGAAACTGATCAAATAAATAAATAAATCTGGGGGAGGAGGAGCTAAAAATGGAGACCTATTCATTACCTAAGAAAGAAGATGAAATAACTCTTAAAAATGGTCAGTGAAGAGGTCTGCAGGTGGTATAGGGTGAAGGCCCTGGACTTTCATGTGGTCGGCCACACCAGGCCTGTGTGTGTGTGTGTGTGTGTGTCCTAAGAAAAAAAAAAAGAAAAAAAATCTGAAAAGAAGAATGAGAAGAAGGGATTGCAGCACGGCCTTGTTCCCTGAGGCGGGGAGCTCTCACTTTCTGTCTTTCTGTCTCTCCATTAAGTGCACTTGCAAAAGTCCCTCAAAAAAACAAACAAACAAACAAAAAACTCAATGAGCTACAAGAGAACGCAGATAAACAACTAGCACAGTCAAGGGGAAATGCAGGAGCGTTCTGACCACGCCTGTGTTCCCCTCCTCCAGCTTTCTCTCCACGTCCCTGAGCCCAGCCACAGCCGCACCCCACTACTGGGATGTCATCTGTGCTGGTGGCCCCAGGCTCACCTCTGGTGGGACATCAGGCCACCTCTGGACACTGCCACCAGGGCAGAGCTCACTTGTTAATTTCCTAAGGCAAGGGTTATGCTGATAAAAATATGTGAAATATGTGGAAGAAAATAAGGGGGGCGAGGTACGAGTGCTGAAGATTTAAGCCAGGCTAATTTGAGGCAGAGAAAGGGTAACAAGCCGAGAAAGTAACTGAGCTGCTCTGCTCTGTCTGCTGCAAAGGAAATGACATGTTGAAGAAGTCACTGATGGTGGTCGTTAGAAATGCCTGCCGTCCTTCCCGAGCCAGGTTTGGATGACAGAATACAATATGTTTAGAAGTGCAAATACAGTTTTTCATTTTTTTTATTAGATTAAAGGCTTTGCTCAAGAAAGAACCAATTAAAGCCAACACACAGTAAACCTGTTAAAATTCAAGCAGAAACTGAATTTTACTCCTCTAAGTATAATTCTATTTCTTCCTCAGATACCAGCAGATGTTCAGCAATGGCCCGGATCTGTTAATAATAACATACTGAATACTTCAAATTCACTAAAGTAAATTTTAATGTTCTCATCACAAATAAAATGATAATTTGATGAAGTTCTACATATGTTCATTAATTTGGTTGAATCCTTCTGTAACGCATAGATCAAAAACTTCACATTCTACCCCATAAACACATACAACTAGTATTTACCAATAAAAAAAATATTAAAAATGGCCAGAAAATGGTGTGGTAGTTAAAACGCTGGATCCCACGTGACCAACTGCATGGTTCAAGTCCAGGAATCGGCACTTGAAAAGCACGCCCCACCATGTCTCAGTGGATTGAAGAACAGCACAGGCACACGTGTGTGCCCAATTCCTGACGGGATGGAGAGGTGATTGTCATGAGCCCGCACTCCACAGGGGGTTGCCTTCTCTCCCGGCCTGCCCTGTCTCCGTCTGGTGAGCGCACACACACCCTAGTTATGGTAAGGAACAAACCTCATGGATATTAGAATTTATGCTAAAGAGATTATTTATTTTCTATCTGCACCCTCAGTTACTAAGCATTTGGAGTTGTAGAAGATATGCAAGAAAGAATGATTATATTTGTTACTGTATACTTGGCTTTGAGTGCATTCCTTACCAAACTGGAACTGAAGGAGAAAGTTGCTCCTGCAAACCATGATCACAGCCCACAGAATCTGCTTTATGGCAAGAAGATGCAAAGGGTGTGATGTAATTTTATTATTGATCTTTTATTCTTTGTGTAGAATTTAATGAGGAGAAAAACAGAGTGATCTTTTGCTACAAGCGGCTGTTCTTGTTGTTTTTAGCATAGCCTAAAAGGCAATTGTTTTCAGGCTGTTATAATTAAAGTTGCCCTTACTGGTAGTAAAATGTATGGATAAGTAACACATGGATGTATTATGACACAGCTTGAAGTATTTTATTATATTTGTTTAGTCTTTATTACTCTATGGATTAAATAAAGGTTACGCAATAAGAGGACTATGTAAGGGCACAGACATCAAAACGCAAGCAACACCCACCTCTGCCTCCAGTTCTGCAGCAGGACTCAGGAAAGCAGCAGCGGCCCGGATGGCAAAGACGTGATGTGACATCAGAGGCATACTGGATTCCTCTGTAGATGGCGCATGTTTCTCGTCACTGCTTCAAGATCCAAGGCATCATTTTTCAGAGATAGATAAATAGATAAACGGCTGCTTACTACTGAGGTAATGAAACATGAGTTTGAGGAAATAAGCAGAAACTAACGGAACTGTGGAAGTAGAGCTGCACTAACAAACCAGTGTTTCATCCTTCGCTTTCATTTACAGTAGTGAGTTATTTTTTGGCTTTTTCACTTAATTATTTACCTCCATCTCTCCTTCCCCTTGGGATCTGGGCACTCTCACAGCAGCATGTTTTTCAAGCTGATGGTTCTGGAACTCAAACCATGTGGTTGGGCATTAAGATTCCAGCTGCCTTAACTTCTAGGCCAGGAGCTGACCTTTCTTTGGTTTTCTGAAAACTAATCCAGTAGTTGCTGCATTTAAAAATGCCTGTTGGGTCACCTCTATACTTTAGTGGTAAAAAGTGCTGACTCGCACATGGGCAACCACAGTTCAAATCCTGGCCTCGGTGATTTGCAAAACTCCAGGTGCAGGCCCCAAGTCCCAATGGGGTGCAGAAAGGGAGGAGGGGTTGTGCTGTGGCCACACCCCACTGGGGGATGCCTTCTCCCTCTCTCTCATTCTTTCTCTGTCTCTGGTGAATACTCTTGCCCTCTGACAATTAACAAAATTAAAAATGACATTAGATTTTTTTAAATTAAAATGCCTCTAATAATTATGCACCACATGGTGACCTTCCCAACTAATTTCTGTGTTTTGAAGAGCTTTACATTCTTGTTCTATGACTCTTAGAATCAGATATTTTCTCTAAAAGTAGAAATAGAAATGCAACCAAATTTTTTTTCATATTGATAACTATAGGTGTGTAAATGATAAATTACACAAAATATCTTTAAAGCTGATGAAGTTTTTATTTTTTTTAAGTAACACAAAATGTGGATGTGTGTATGTCTTCTAATCTTGACTTTCAGGACATTTTTGGCTCACAGGTAATCTCTGAGAACTTTGAGCGGATTAACATCCCAGCCATATATTAATATAACGACACCTAAAAGTATAAATGATAGTTTGTGCATACTTGCTTTAACTGGACTAATGTCATTTGCGTCTGATTTATCCCTCTTTGTTATCATACACATTATTTTAGCAAGACAAGTATCCCATGCCTGTTTTGTGACATACTAATGAAATGTCAAGTTATCTTCCTCTCTTTTAAGTTCATTCTTTAGAAAAACTAAAATCTGATGTGAGGGTTGATATTCCAAGTGTCAGGGAAGGTGGCCCAATCTATGCGATTGAAAAGAAATTAGACACATAATTATAGAAAGTGTCAAAATGTTATTTGTCTGATTGCGGAGCTGTCACCTCTAAAGACACATGTGGCTCTAGATCCTTGCTGGATCTGCTGCTTATCTGAAGCATGGCTTCTTAGTGTTTCTGTGTCTCTGTGTCCTGTTTGAACCGAAGGCACCGATTCCTGACGGTGCTTCCTCCGTAAGCTCAGGCTTCTCTACCTCAGGTTTCGGTGTCGCTGCAGCACACCAGTTTTACATTCCATGATGGCAATGCCAGTTGCTCAGAATTTCCATGTCATTGCAACAACTTAGCTCCAAGCTGCAACTGCCCTCAATAGTTGGCTTAATACAAGTGGAATCCTAGTCCTAGGGCATGAGATTACGGAAACACTGATCTGTCGGGCATAGTTGTCTAGCATAAGTCATCTTTACCCGGGTACATTGGCTTCCCTTAATTTTTATGAAACTTAAAAAGATTACCTTGCGAGGGACCAGTAGTTAGCATAATGGCTATGTTGCTGGACTCCCATGTAATCGACTGGTTCGAGTCCCGGACCTGGTGGCTTAAATTCACACCAGGCACGTGTGCGTGCATGCCCAAGATCCTGAGAGGAGAATGGAAGAGACAGGATTGTGGCTTGGCCATCCCCCCAGGGGATGATCTCTTGCTTTCTCTCTCTCTGTCTCTCTGGCGAGCGCACATGTCCTATAGCAAAAACCTCTACAAAAAAAAAAAAAAAAAAAAAAAAAAAAAAACCATTACCTTTGGGCCCCGCGG
>NW_006203879.1:238799-243846 GCF_000334495.1 Tupaia belangeri chinensis
GCACCATGTCCAAAAAAAAAACCCCCAAAAAAAAAAAAAAAAAAAAAAGAAAGAAAGAAACCATTACCTTGTGGCTCCGTGCGTCTGGCATAGTAGCTAGATGACTAATAAGCATAGGTACGCCTAGCTTTTGCTCATGAATATGAAGTTTTGAGCTTTCTGGAGCGACACCGCCTTGACATTACTAACCTTCATGCCAGTCGGAGCTGTGTGCACAGACGACTTTACCCGTTACTCATAAACCCTTGCGAGACAAGCTTCTATCGGCCCCTCCTGTCCCTGGGTAGAGTGGTATTCTTTTTCAGTAATCACTCAAATCTCTCTGGCTTTGCTCCAGCTTGCACCAAAGACTCACAAATAGTTCCTGACTCGCAGCCGGGGCAGCAGGGACGGCCTTCCTCCCCGACCTCCTGGCCCTTCCACAGGTGCCCTGCCTCGCCTCCCGCTCACCGCGTCGTTCCTGTCCCCCAAGCCTGGCGACCTCTGTGGACACTGCCAGACCCGGCCCAGCCAGGCTGCGTCCATGCTCCCTGAGGAGGTGGGGCTGCTGCCCTCTCCTTTTCTCACGCCGCATGTAAACCCGCTGCCTGCGCCTAGTAAACCGGCAGCGTCGGTTCCTTAGGGTGCTTCTCCTCGCGTCACCTGGAGTGTGGCTCTGCCGGGCGCTGCTGAGACCCTCCGCCTGGCCTGTCTCCTACTGCACGTGACTCTCCTGGAATGCCCAGGCACGTCTATACCTAAGATCATAAACTGGCCAGGGCCTGCTCCTCCCTGGGGCCTGCTCCTCGTCTACGTGGGTGACTGCAGGCTGGTGACTGCTGGGCAGGGCAGGGTAGGGCACCGAGGAGCTCTGGACCGCGGGAAGAGCTCTCAGAACACGAGCAGCTGCAAGCACAGCAGTGCGCCCGGGCATCTGAATTGAGCCGTTTCATTTACCCAGTTGTCCCCATGGTTTCGGGACTGTCAGTTGAGTCTATGTCATTGTTACTTGGTTGGAAATTTTGAGGCTTATGGAAACCACTTGAATAAATAGAGAGAAATCAGAGCAAATGAACCTCAGTGTAAAGATGGTCCCAGGGTCGCACACAGTGGAACACACGCTCTGCGAGGGCCAGGGCCGGGGTCAGGGAGGCGCTGGGTTAGCCCCCAGATCTCCCCAGCCACACCAGGTGCTTCAGTGCCCTGCATTGGCCACAGCCGGGGTGCCATGGTGCCATCAATGTCTCATTCTCTCTGTCTCTCTTACTCATGGAATAAACAAATTTTAAATTTTTTCATGTAGTATTATTTAAATTAGTCCAAGTAATTGTATTTCCTATTTAAAAAGCACATTTTTAAAAACTCTGTGACTATTGGGGCCGGCAGGCAGCATGGTGGTTAAAGGCACTAGACTCCCTCATGGCTAATTGTGGTTCGAGTCCTGGACCTGGCAGCTTGCTTTCTCTCTCTCTCGCTCACTCGCTCTGTCCCTCTCTGGTCAAATTAAAATAAATAAAGTTAAATAAAATAATTATTTTTAAAAAAAAAAGACCTCCGTGACTACCGTAGATCCATTCTGCTCTCATGCCTTGTCAGCGCATCAGTCAGGAGATTCCTGGAGGAGCTGCAGCAACAGCAAGCACAGCGTCCCAGCGGCCCACCGACTGAGGGCGCGTCTCTCTCGAGGCATGTAGGGCGGACTGAGCTTACACCACCTGAAACAGCACGTCGCTCTGGCAGAGAGAAGAGAGGTGGAGCAAAGTGGGCCACAGCTCCTAAAACACGCCTCTGAGCAGAGGGAAGCATGGGCGTACCAGGACATTGGTAACGAGCCTCCGCTCTCCACTGTCCTGTCACCTCAGAGCACCTCGGCGCCGGTCCTGCATCCGCACTTGCAGTCTTGTCCCGCCTATTCGGTGTAGGGACAAGAAAAATAGAGCTAGTGGACTTGTCCAAAGCATGAACTAAACAAAGAGCAGCCAAATGAGAAAAGCAAAGGCTTCTCACTCAAGAGTTTGCCATAGCGAGGGAGACAGATGCCCTCTTACTGGGGCAGAGACTCCCAGGCAGGCAGAGTGGGAAAGATTTCTACTGGAAGAAGGGGTTGTGTCCCCTGATGGAAGCTGTTTCACCGGAGGAGCTGCAGGTGGCTGAGTACAAGAGAACATCTTTATTATTGCTGTTGTTGTTGTTGTTAGTTTTTGCCCTAGAGTGCATGCGCTTGCCAGAGAGAGAGAGAGAGACAGAGATGATGAGAGGGAAAGTGAGAAATCACCCCCCCAGGGGGGATGGTCATGCTACAATTCCTTCTCCATTTTCCTCCTGGGTTCTTGGGCATGAACGCATACATGCCCGGCTTGAGTTTGAAGCCACTGGGTCTAAGACTCAAACCTTGATTGGTCATGTGAGAGTCCAGCGATGTGACTGCTATGCCATCTGCTGGTCCCAATTATTATTGCTTGTCAGTGTCAGAGGCCACCTACACTCACCAGAGAGAGAAAGGCTTCCCCCCTCTTCGACATGGGCAGGTGGTCACACCGCGGTTCCTTCTCCATGTCTGCGTCCTACCAGGATTTATAAACAAATTTTAAATTTTTTCATGTAGTATTATTTAAATTAGTCCAAGTAATTGTATTTCCTATTTAAAAAGCACATTTTTAAAAACTCTGTGACTATTGGGGCCGGCAGGCAGCATGGTGGTTAAAGGCACTAGACTCCCTCATGGCTAATTGTGGTTCGAGTCCTGGACCTGGCAGGTTGCTTTCTCTCTCTCTCGCTCACTCGCTCTGTCCCTCTCTGGTCAAATTAAAATAAATAAAGTTAAATAAAATAATTATTTTTAAAAAAAAAAGACCTCCGTGACTACCGTAGATCCATTCTGCTCTCATGCCTTGTCAGCGCATCAGTCAGGAGATTCCTGGAGGAGCTGCAGCAACAGCAAGCACAGCGTCCCAGCGGCCCACCGACTGAGGGCGCGTCTCTCTCGAGGCATGTAGGGCGGACTGAGCTTACACCACCTGAAACAGCACGTCGCTCTGGCAGAGAGAAGAGAGGTGGAGCAAAGTGGGCCACAGCTCCTAAAACACGCCTCTGAGCAGAGGGAAGCATGGGCGTACCAGGACATTGGTAACGAGCCTCCGCTCTCCACTGTCCTGTCACCTCAGAGCACCTCGGCGCCGGTCCTGCATCCGCACTTGCAGTCTTGTCCCGCCTATTCGGTGTAGGGACAAGAAAAATAGAGCTAGTGGACTTGTCCAAAGCATGAACTAAACAAAGAGCAGCCAAATGAGAAAAGCAAAGGCTTCTCACTCAAGAGTTTGCCATAGCGAGGGAGACAGATGCCCTCTTACTGGGGCAGAGACTCCCAGGCAGGCAGAGTGGGAAAGATTTCTACTGGAAGAAGGGGTTGTGTCCCCTGATGGAAGCTGTTTCACCGGAGGAGCTGCAGGTGGCTGAGTACAAGAGAACATCTTTATTATTGCTGTTGTTGTTGTTGTTAGTTTTTGCCCTAGAGTGCATGCGCTTGCCAGAGAGAGAGAGAGAGACAGAGATGATGAGAGGGAAAGTGAGAAATCACCCCCCCAGGGGGGATGGTCATGCTACAATTCCTTCTCCATTTTCCTCCTGGGTTCTTGGGCATGAACGCATACATGCCCGGCTTGAGTTTGAAGCCACTGGGTCTAAGACTCAAACCTTGATTGGTCATGTGAGAGTCCAGCGATGTGACTGCTATGCCATCTGCTGGTCCCAATTATTATTGCTTGTCAGTGTCAGAGGCCACCTACACTCACCAGAGAGAGAAAGGCTTCCCCCCTCTTCGACATGGGCAGGTGGTCACACCGCGGTTCCTTCTCCATGTCTGCGTCCTACCAGGATTTGGGGCTGCAGACACACACGCACACGTGTGCTTTTCACGTGGCAAAGGCCAAGGTCTGAGCTGCAGCTGACCATCTGGGATCCTGCGGCCTTAACCACCAGGCTGTGGAGCCAGTCCCCCAGAGAGAGCATCTTACGTGACGATTAGGGAAGCACAAATGGCTTTCTCCCTTCGATGCTAAGTTGAAAGAGATGGCACAGACAAGGTAGCCAGAACTCTCTGGCCGTCTTGGTCATTCTGGGCCTGTAGCTGCGGACAGTGGAGTTGGGCGTCCTGGGCCTGCTCTGGCAGAGGCTGTGGGGAAGGCTCTGCTGTAATATGTGGTCTGGTTTCTACCCATTTTTATACTCGGCCTCTCAGTATCTTTCATTCATTTTCATGAGTCACAGCCCGAAGGAAGTCACTTGTTTTTGAGTCGCTTTAAGGGGAGGAGATCTTAACTGTTGACTCAGAGGACTGTAGTCAGTGAGGAAGTCAAGAATAGTTTTAAATGCTGCGTTTCACATGGATTCCACAACAAGAGACAGTTCTGGCCGTCATTTGCATATGAACTTGCATTGATCTATTTCTCGGCACAGACATATGTTTGCATGCTTCATCTCCTTTTTTTTTTTTTTTTTGGCAAGGGCATAGAGAAATTTTTATTCCATACTCAATAGTCAATGTCAAATCTTCCTCAGAAACAAATACCTTCAAATCTTCTAGCTAAAAAATATATGTATCACTATTGGTATGGATATTTATATATGTATTTATATATTTTTTCTCTTTTTTAGGTTTTGCTCTTTGCTATGGGGCATGTCTAATTACTGGAGAGAGACAGAGAAGGAAAGAGAGAGATCACCCGCACGGGGAGTGGCCATGCCACAATCGCTTCTCCTTCATTCTTCTCTTGAGATTCCGGGCACACACGCACACTCACCAGGAGTGATGTTCTTTCTTTGGAGAGGTTTTTGCTAGAGGGCGCGTGCGTTCGTCAGAGAGACAGAGAGAGAGAAAGCGAGAAATCACATCCGGGGGGAGGGCCACACCCAATCCTTTCTCCATTCTCCTCTTGGGATCTTGGACATGCATGCACACGTGCCCAGTGTGAGTTTAAGCCACCAGTCGGGGACTCAAACCGCGGTCGACTACATGGCAGTCCAGTGACAAAGCCATTACGCCAACGGCAGGTCCCACCAGGAGTGATTT